>NW_024735990.1:0-9901 GCF_018991925.1 Homarus americanus
AATTTTATGGAAGTAGATTATCCAGAAAACCAAAATTGAAATGCAAAAATAAAATATTCATTCAAGTTCTTGTTAGATAACCAATTTATGAAAAATAGATTATCATAGGAAATTTGTATCAAAAATAAAATATCTACTTCCGCGAAAGTTGAAAGTTAGATAAAATCAACTTCCTGAAAATAGATTATCATAGAAACGGAAATTTAAACAAAAATGAGCATCTACTTTCCGGGAAATTTATTAGATAAACCAAATTTGCTTACAAATATTATCATAGAAAACGGGAAATTGTATCATAAAACAAACATTCACTTTCTCCGCAGCATATAAACAACTTTCCGGAAAAATAGATTATCGCAGAAAACGGAAATTTTGTATCACAAAATGGGGAAACACTAATTTTCCGGAAAGATGTATATTCATCTTTAAAGAGTAGATAGATTTTCTACTTCGGGAAAGTAGATTATCGATTTTCAGAATAGATTGAATTTTGGGGAAAGTATTTACCACTCTTGCAAGTAGATTATCATAGAAACGGAATTTAGTCACAAAAATGGGAAATATCTACTTTCCGAAAGATAGAGACCACCTCCGGCATTATTTTGCAAAAACGTAACTTGTATCATAAAAATGGGAAATATCTACTTTCCATGAAAAGTTAATAGAGTCAACTTTCCTGGAAAATAGATTATCACAGAAAATCAAAATTTGTATCATAAAAAGGAAATATCTACTTTCCGAAAGAAGGATAACCAATGCCAAAACAGATTTATCATAGAAACGAAATTTGCATCATAAATGTCATTCTATCAAGTAGTTGAGTTAGATAAACAACTTCCGGCGAATGTCAAAACGGAAATTTGTGTACTCCATAAAAAATGGGAAACATCTACCTTCCATGAAAGAATATTGATAAATCAAATTGCCAAAATAGATTATCATAGAAAACGTAAATTGTATCATAAAATGGAAATATCTTACTTCCGGGAAAGTTATTAGATAACCAAATTTCATGAAAATAGATTAATATAGAAAATTTCAGTATGGGAAATATTACCTAATTTGCGAAGTAGATTATCATAGAAAACGGGAAATTTGTATCATAAAAAACAGGAAATATCTACTTTCCGGGAAAGTTGGTTATCTACTTTCGAAAAATGAACAGACACCGGAAAAGTAGATTATCGACTTTTCGGGGGAAGTGATTTTCGAATTTTGGAAATATTACCTAATTTGAAAGTAGATTATCGTAAAACGAAATTTGTATCATAAAAACGGGAAATATCTACTTTCAGGGAAAGTTGGTTAGAATAGCAGACTTTGCCGAAAGTAGTTATCATAAAACGGGAAATTTGTATCTAATGGGAAATATCTACTTTCGGGAAGTTGGTATTACGTCAACTTTCCCGAAATAGATTATCATAGAAACAGGAAATTTGTATCATAAAAATGGAAATATCTACTTTCCGGAAAGTTGGTTATCTACTTCCGAAAAAGTAGATAGATTTTCTACTTTCGGGAAAGTAGATTATCGATTTTCGGGGAATAGATTTTCGAATTTTGGAAATATTACCTAATTTTGCGAAAGTAGATTATCATAGAAACGGAAATTTGTATCACAAAATGGGAAATATCTAATTTCCGGGAAAGTTGGTTAGATAACTAATTTTCGAAATAGTTATCAAGACAGATTTGTATCATAAAATGGGAAATATCTACTTTCCGGGAAAGATTGGTTAGATAACCAAATTTGCCAAAAGTAGATATCATAGAAAACGGGAAATTTGTATCATAAAAAATGGGAAATATCTACTTTCCGGGAAAGTTGGTTAGATAACCAAATTGCGAAAATAGATTATCTCATGAAAAGGGAAATTTGTATCATGAAAATGGGAAATATCTACTTTCCGCGAAAGTTGGTTAGATAAACAATTTCCGAAATAGATTATCATAGAAAACGGGAAATTTGTATCATAAAAATGGGAAATATCTACTTTCCGGGAAAGTTGGTTAGATATCAAATTTGCCGAAAATAGATATATAGAACAGAAATTTGTATCATGAAATATGGAATTATCTACTTTCGGGAAAAGTTGGTTAGATAAATAACTTCCTGAAATAGATTATCATAAAACGGAAATTTGTATCATAAAAATGGGAAATATCTACTTTCCGGAAATTGGTTATCTTTCGAAAGTGAATAGATTTTCTACTTTTCAGGAAAGAAGATTATCGATTTTCGGAGATAGATTTTCGAATTTTGGAAATATTACCTAATTTTTCGAAGTAGATTATCATAGAAAACGGGAAATTTGTATCATAAAAATGAAAATATCTACTTTCAGAATTGTCTATTTTCGAATGATTCTGTTGTGTGATATATTTCGGGAAAGTTGGTTAGATAACCAAATTTGCTGAAAATAGATTATCATAGAAAACGGGAAATTTGTATCATAAAATGGGAAATATCTACTTTCCGCGAAAGTTGGTTAGATAACCAAATTTTTCCGAAAATAGATTATCATAGAAAACAGGAAATTTGTACTTAAAAAATGGGAAATATCTACTTTTCGCGAAAGTTGGTTAGATAAACAAGTTTCCCGAAAATAGATTATCATAGAAACAGGAAATTTGTATCATAAAAATGGGAAATATCTTCTTTCCGGGAAAGTTGGTTAGATTAACCAAATTTGCGAAATAGAAAACGGAAATTTGTATCATAAAAATGGGAAATATCTACTTTCCGCGAAAGTTGATTAGATAACTCTTTCGAAAATAGATTATCATAAGGAAATTTGTATCATAAAAATGGGAAATATCTACTTTCCGGGAAGTTGGTTATCTACTTTCCCGAAAAAAGTGAATGTTCTACTTTTCGGAAAATAGATTATCGATTTTCGGAGGAATAGATTTTCGAATTTTGGAAATATTACCTAATTTTTGCGAAGTGATTATCATAGAAAACGGGAAATTTGTATCACAAAATGAAATATCTACTTTCCGGGAAAGTTGGTTGAATAACCAAATTTTCAAAATAGATTATCATAGAAAACGGAAATTCGTATCTCATAAAAATGGGAAGTATTTACTTTCCGGAAAGTTGGTTAGATAACCAAATTTTGCCGGAAAATAGATTAACATGAAAGGAAATTTGTATCATAAAAATGGGAAAATCTACTTTCCGGGAAAGTTGGTTAGATAAACAACTTTCCCGAAAATAGATTATCATAGAAACGGAAGTATCATAATAAATGGGAAATATCTACTCCGGAAAGTTGGTTAGATAATAATTTGCCGAAAATGATTATCATAGAAACAGGAAATTTGTATCATAAAAATGGGAAATTCTATTTTTGCGAAAGTTGGTTAGATAAACAACTTTCAAGAAATAGATTATCATAGAAAACGGAAATTTGTATCATAAAAAATGGGAAATATCTACTTTCCGGGAAAGTTGGTTAGATAACCAAATTTGCCGAAAATGATTATCATAGAAAACGGGAAATTTGTATCATAAAAATATGGGAAATATCTACTTTCCGTGAAAGTTGGTTAGATAAACAACTTCCCGAAAATAGATTATCATAGAAAACGGGAAATTTGTATCATAAAAGGGTGGAATATCTACTTTCCGGGAAAGTTGATTTTCTACTTTCCCGAAAAGTAGATAGATTTTCTACTTTCGGGAAAGTAGATTATCGATTTTTTCGGGGAATAGATTTTGAATTTTGATTTGGGGGAAATATTACCTAATTTTGCTAAAGCAGATTTAACATAGAAAACGGGAAATTTGTATCACAAAAAAATGAGAAAATATCTACTTTCCGGGGAAAGTTGGAGTTAGATAAACCAAATTCTTCCGAAAATAGATTAATACAGAAAACGGAAAATTTGTGTCATAAAAATGAGAAATATCTACTTCCGGAAAGTTATTAGATCCAAATCTAAGCGAAAACATTATATGAGAAAACGGAAATTTGCATCATAAAAAAATGGGGAAATATCTACTTTCCATGAAAGTTGAGTTAGATAACCAAATTTTCCGAAAATAGATTATCATAGAGAAAACGGAAATTTGTATCATAAAAAATGGGAAATATCTACTTCCGCGAAAGTTGGTTAGATAAACAACCTCTTATGTCAGATTATCACAGGAAAACGAAATGGTATCACAAAAAATGGGAAATATCTACTTCCGGGAAAGTTATTAGATAACCAAATTTAAGCCGAAAATAGATTATCATAGAAAACGGGAAATTTGGTATCACAAAAATGGGGAAATATCTACTTCCGCTAAAGTTAGAGTTAGATAAACAACTTTCCCGAAAATAGATGATCATAGAAAACGGGAAATTTGGTATCATAAAAAATGGGGAAATATCTACTTTCGAAAGTTAGTTACCCATTTCCGAAAGTAGATAGATTTTCACTTTTCGAAAGTAGATTATCGATTTTTCGGGGTAATAGATTTTCGAATCTTTTGGGAAATATTACCTAATTTTGCGAAGTAGATTATCATAGAAAACGAAATTTGTATCACAAAAATGGGAAATATCTACTTTCCGGGAAAGTTGAGTTAGATAACCAAATTTTCCGAAAATAGATTATCATAGAAAACGGAAATTTGTATCATAAAAATGGGAAATATCTACTTTCTGAAAAGTTGAAATAGATAAACAACTTTCCCGAAAATAGATTATCATAGAAAAACGGGAAATTTGTATCATAAAAAATGGGAAATATCTACTTTCCGGGAAAGTTAGGATAACCAAATTTGGTGAAAATAGATTATCATAGAAAACGGGAATTTGTATCATAAAAATGGGAAATATCTACTTCATGAAAAGTTGGTTAGATAAAAACTTTCCTGAAAATAGATTATCATAGAAAACGGGAAATTTGTATCATAAAAATGGGAAATATCTACTTTCCGGAAAGTTGAGATTTACTTTCCGAAAAGTAGATAGATTTCACTTTTCGGGAAAAGTAGATTATCGATTTTTCGGAGGAATAGATCGAATTTTGGGGAAATATTACCTAATTTTATGAAGTAGATTATCATAGAAAATGGGAAATTTGCATCACAAAAAAATGGGGAAATATCTACTTCCGGGAAAGTTATTAGATAACCAAATTTTTCCGAAAATAGATTATCATAGAAAACGGAAATTTGTATCATAAAAATGGGAAATATCTACTTTCCGCGAAAAGTTGTTAGATAAACAACTTTCCCCAAAAATAGATTATCATAAGAAACGGAAAATTTGCATCATAAAAATGGGAAATATCTAGCTTTCCGGGAAAGTTGGTTAGATAAACCAAATTTGCCGCCGAAAATAGATTATCATAGAAAACGGGAAATTTGTATCATAAAAAATAAAACATCTACTTTCCGCGAAAAGTTGGTTAGATAAAAACAACTTCCCGAAAATATTATCACAGGAAAACGGAAAATTTGTATCATAAAAATGGGACTATCTACTTTCCGGGAAAGTTGCTTCACTTTCCGGTAGATAGATTTTACTTTTCGGGAAAGTAGATTATCGATTTTCGGAGTGAATAGATTTTCGAATTTTGGGGGAAAATATGAATTTTGGGGGAAATATTACCTAATTGCGAAGTAGATTATCATAGAAAACGGAAATTTGTATCACAAAAAATGGGAAATATCTACTTTCCGGGAAAGTTATTAGATAAACCAAATTTTCCGAAAATAGATTATCATAGAAAACGGGAAATTTGTATCATAAAAATGGGAAATATCTACTTTCCGGGAAAGTTGTTAGGATAAACAAATTTGCCGAAAATAGATTATCAGAAAAACGGGAAATTTGTATCATAAAAAATGGGAAATATCTACTTCCGCGAAAGTTGTTAGATAAACAACCTTCCCGAAAATAGATTATCATAGAAACGGGAAATTTGCAAAAATGGGAAATATCTACTTCCGAAACTTGGTTATCTACTTTCCGAAAGTAGATAGATTTTCACTTTTCGGAAAAGTAGATTATCGATTTTCGGGGAATAGATTTTCGAATTTTGTGGAAATATTACCTAATTCTTATGAAGTAGATTATCATAGAAAACGGGAAATTTGTATCACAAAAAATGGGAAATATTCACTTCTCCGGGAAAGTTGAGTTAGATAAATCCAAATTTTCCGAAAATAGATTATCATAGAAAACGGGAAATTTGTATCATAAAAAATGGGAAATATCTACTTTCCGCGAAAGTTGGTTAGATAAACAACTTTCCCGAAAAATAGATTATCATAGAAAACGGAAATTTGTATCATAAAAATGGGAAATATCTACTTTCCGGGAAAGTTAAGTTAGATAACCAAATTTGCCGAAAATAGATTATCATAGAAAACGGGAAATTTGTATCATAAAAAATGGGAAATATCTACTTTCCGCGAAAGTTGGTTAGATAAACAACTTTCCCGAAAATATATTATCATAGAAAACGGGAAATTTGTATCATAAAAATGGGAAATATCTATCGAAAGTTGGTTATCTACTTTCCCGAAAAGTAGATAGATTTTCTACTTTTCAAAGTAGATTATCGATTTTTCGGGGAATAGATTTTCGAATTTGTGGGAATATTAATTACCCTTGCGAAGTAGATTATCATAGAAAACGAGAAATTTGTATCACAAAAAATGGGAAATATCTACTTTCCGGGAAAGTTGTTAGATAACCAAATTTTCCGAAAATAGATTATTATAGAAAACGGGAAATTTGTATCATAAAAATGGGAAATATCTACTTTCCGCGAAAGGGTTGGGATAAACAACTTTCCTGAGATTATCATAGAAAACGGGAAATTTGTATCATAAAAAATGGAAAATATCTACTTTCCGGGGAAAGTTGGATTAGATAACCAAATTTGCCGAAAATAGATTATCATAGAAAACGGGAAATTTGTATCATAAAAATGGGAAAATATCTACTTTCCGAAAGTTGAGTTAGATAAACAAATTTCCCGAAAATATATTATCATAGAAAATGGTAAAATTTGTATCATGTGGGGAAATATCTACTTTCCGGAAAGTTGTTATTCACTTTCCTGAAAAGTAGATAGATTTACTTTGGGAAAAGTAGATTATCGATTTTCTGAGGAATAGATGAATTTTGGGGAAATATTACCTAATTTTGTGAAGTAGATTATCATAGAAAACGGGAAATTTGCATCACAAAAAATGGGGAAATATCTACTTTCCGGAAAGTTGGTTAGATAACCAAATTTTCCGGAAATAGATTATCATAGAAAACGGGAAATTCGTATCATAAAAAATGGGAAATATTTACTTTCCGGGAAAGTTGGTTAGATAACCAAATTTGTCGAAAATAGATTATCATAGAAAACGGGAAATTTGTATCATAAATATGGGGAAATATTTACTTTCCGCAAAGTTGTTGTGGATAAACAACTTTCCCGGAAAAATAGATTATCATAGAAAACGGAAATTTGTATCATAAAAGGAAATATCTACTTTCCGGGAAATTTGGTTATCTACTTTCCCGAAAGTAGATAGAT
Source organism: Homarus americanus (assembly GCF_018991925.1). Classification (NCBI taxonomy): domain Eukaryota; kingdom Metazoa; phylum Arthropoda; class Malacostraca; order Decapoda; family Nephropidae; genus Homarus; species Homarus americanus. Next base: position 7,540 of record NW_024735990.1, read on the forward strand.
TTTCTACTTTCGGGAAAGTAGATTATCGATTTTTTCGGAATAGATTGAATTTTGTGAAATATTACCCAATTTTATGGAAGCAGATTATCATAGAAAACGGGAAAATTTGTATCACAAAAATGGGAAATATCTACTTTCCGGAAAGTTGTTAGATAACCAAATTTTCCGAAAATAGATTATCATAGAAAACGGGAAATTTGTATCATAAAAATGGAAATATCTACTTTCCGCGAAAGTTGAAAGTTAGATAAACAACTTTCCCGAAAATAGATTATCATAGAAAACGGAAATTTGTATCATAAAAATATCTACTTTCCGGGAAAGTTGGTTAGATAACCAAATTTGCCGAAAATAGATTATCATAGAGAACGGGAAATTTGTATCATAAAAATGGGAAATATTTACTTTCCTGCGAAAGTTGGTTAGATAAACAACTTTCCCGAAAATATATTATCATAGAAAACGGAAATTTGTATCATATGGGGAAATATCTACTTTCCGGGAAAGTTGGTTATTCATACTTTCCGAAAAGTAGATAGATTTCTACTTTTCGGAAAGTAGATTATCGATTTTCGGGGAATAGATTTTCGAATTTTGGGAAATATTACCTAATTTTGCGAAGTAGATTATCATAGAAAACGAGAAATTTGTATCACAAAAATGGGAAATATCTACTTTCCGAAAGTTGGTTAGATAACCAAATTTTCCGGAAAATAGATTATCATAGAAAACGAAATTTGTATCATAAAAAATGGGAAATATCTACTTTTCCGCGAAAGTTGTTAGATAAAACAACTTCCCGAAAATAGATTATCATAAGAAACGGAAATTTGTATCATAAAAATGGGAAATATCTACTTTCCGAAAGTTGTTAGATAAACCATCTTGCCGAAAAATAGATTATCATAGAAACGGAAATTTGTATCATAAAAATGGGAAATATCTACTTTCCGTGAAAGTTGAAATAGATAAACCAACTTTCCCGGAAAATATATTATCATAGAAAACGGGAAATTTGTATCATAAAAAATGGGGAAATATCTACTTTCCGAAAGTTGGTTATCTACTTTCCCGAAAAAGTAGATAGATTTCACTTTCGGGAAAGTAGATTATCGATTTTCGGAGAATAGATTTTCGAATTTGGGGAAATATTACCTAATTTTTGAAGTAGATTATCATAGAAAACGGGAAATTTGCATCACAAAAATGGGAAAATATTACTTTCCGGGAAAGTTGGTTAGATAAACCAAATTTTCCGAAAATAGATTATCATAGAAAACGGGAAATTCGTATCATAAAAAATGGGAAATATTTACTTTCCGAAAGTTGTTAGATAACCAAATTTGCCGAAAATAGATTATCATAGAAAACGGAAATTTGTATCATAAAAATGGGGAAATATTTACTTTCCGCCGAAAGTTAGGATAAACAACTTTCCCGAAAATAGATTATCATAGAAAACGGAAATTTGTATCATAAAAATGGGAAATATCTACTTTCCGGGAAAGTTGGTTAGATAACCAAATTTGCCGAAAATAGATTATCATAGAAACGGAAATTTGTATCATAAAAATGGAAATATCTATTTCCGCGAAAGTTGGTTAGATAAACAACTTTCAAGAAAAGATTATCATAGAAAACGGAAATTTATAAAAATGGGAAATATCTACTTTCCGAAAGTTGAAGAGTTCACTTTCCCGAAAGTAGATAGATTTTCACTTTTCGGGAAAGAAGATTATCGATTTTTCGGGGAATAGATTTCGAATTTTGGGGAAATATTACCTAATTTTGCGAAGTAGATTATCATATAGAAAACGGAAATTTGTATCACAAAAAAGGGAAATATCTACTTTCCGAATAGTTGGTTAGATAAACCAAATTTTCCGAAAATAGATTATCATAGAAAACGGAAATTTGCATCATAAAAAAATGGGAAATATCTACTTTCCGAAAGTTATTAGATAACCAAATTTGCCGAAAATAGATTATCAAGAAAACGGAAATTTGTATCATAAAAATGGGAAATATCTACTTTCCGCGAAAAGTTGGTTAGATAAACAACTTCGAAAAATAGATTATCATAGAAAAGGAAATTTGTATCATAAAAATGGGAAATATCTACTTTCCGGAAAGTTGGTTAGATAAACAAATTTGCCGAAAATAGATTATCAGAAAACGGGAAATTTGTATCATAAAAAATGGGAAATATCTACTTTCCATGAAAGTTGAAAGCTAGATAAACAACTTTCCGGGAAAAGAGTTATCATAGAAACGGAAATTTGTATCATAAAAATAAATATTTACTTTCCGTGAAAGTTGGTTTTTTGATCAGCAATACGTAACTGAACGAAGCAATACCGAT
>NW_024735991.1:0-20183 GCF_018991925.1 Homarus americanus
AAGACATTCAAGGAACACTAAAAGACACACAAGGAATACTAACAAGAAGCGCTGGTAACTGCAATAAAGGACCAGAAACAATATTTACTTGACAATTATTAGTTATGAAAAACTCACAGAGAGATACTGACCATCACGCAGGCGAAAACTTCTCTGTAAGTAATGTTGTTAGACATGGTGACATCCTGGTGACCATTATCCTGGCCTAATGGTTACTGCTGGCTTAAAACACTTACAGTAGGATCTTTTACAGAACTCATTACGGGGTACAAGGTAGACACAATAAGGGTATTAAGTAGACATTGGGGACTGTTAGGTAAAGTCACTAGTAGGTATAGAGACACTAGTAACCACTCGGTATTTACACTAGGGACCACTAGATACTCACAATGGGGTCATCTTTGAGGCACAGAACGTATAATAAATATGTTATGTTAGAGACAGCTGCCAAACCCTCTCGGGGACCACAACTACAACTACAGACTCCTTACCAGACAGAACAACGACTTAAACACGCCACAAACCTAGCTATTAAAGGAGACTCTCTGTTGACCACTAACATGAGGAGTGCCACTGCCGACAAGAGACGCCACCGGCACGACACAAGGAGAAGAAATAACAGGACTCAGCAGGAGGTAGTTACTGGACATGCTGGGTGTAATAAAAGGGTCGTCTCCCGGGCTACCTGTCACTGCTTGCCTAGTTTTGTGTACACATTGCGCTGCGGCAGTGTTTGTTTTGACGAAACCCACGCACCAGATTCCACTCAGCTCTCCTCTATGGCCGTGTTGTGGTGGTGAAAGTGCTCTCAGTGGGTAGTGAGTTTACTGATGCCATGGTTCACAGTAGTATCTCTGGCACGTTCAGCTATTCCCATTTCTTTCTTCCTTCATTTTCGTTTAAGCTTCACGTTTAGGTTAATATTATATAATTGGTCAAAACCTGTCTATGTTGTAGCTTATTAAGGGGTCCCGACTTTATAGTATAGTAGGTTCTCTCCACTGACCTTTGATGAAAATAATAAGGGGAATGTTGTATGCTCTTATCCTACAAGAGGTTTAGTGGACGTTGAGTATCCAGGTTTATTTTAGTCTTCACTTAAGTAACTGTCGTCTCAAAGTAAAACCATGAGACAGTAATAGGTAAAGACGTTCGGTGTCGTCCATGTGCCTTGTCGTATCTTTTGAAAACCTCAAGGAAGGAACGATCTAAACTGATTTTTTTTATTAGATTTTTGTTATTTGGTAAAGTCATGTTCACAATGGCATTTACTTTTGTCTTTTAGCAATGATGATTCATTTTCACCAAGCGAGAAATCCTAAGTAATTAATCTTTGGTTGAGCAAAAAAACATTTCCCGGGACCAGCAGTTAATCCGTGTTTTAGTAACCTTTCACATAACTCCCTAAGGTACTTCAAGTGTTCATTCCAAGTAGAGTTATGGATTACTACATTGTCAAAGTAACTTTCAGTGTACTACAAGCCATAGATCACCTTTCGCATCAGTCTAATGAAGGTGGTACAAGCGGTTTTTAGGACAAAAGGTATACGCCTAAAATGCATTAGGTCACGGTGTGTTGCAAAAGCTGCACTGTACATTCCAACATAGTCTTTACTTCTTCTCTCCTATAGTAATACAGAATACTTGAGTAGCGCTTAATATTGAAGGAGCATTATGCTAAACATGATCATGAATTTAAGTAAATCTGTTTGAGTCTGTGGGGTCTGTTACCACCCGGTTCCTGGTAAATAACAAAAGCTCGTAACAACCACTACAGCACCAGGCTGCCCGCCCTACCCTGCGACACATTAAACTTCCGCGACATGTTAATGCGAAAGTCATGTCGAAACACTGTAGCAGTGTGAAGACTCCTTCGTGTTGCTCTGTTACCAACACTTTTTTTGTGACGACACACTTGTAAATTTTTACTTGAATCTTTTTCCCTGGCTACAACTATTACAGACTCTACCTCAAGACGACATTCATGAAAACTTTTTCTTGGGGACAACAATCCATGGAGACTTGTTTTTTGTGGATAATACCCCGGGCTGTTCTCTTTCCGAAAATGACATCCACTGGCTACTTTTTACCAGTAACGACATCTCAGGGATATATTCTTTCTAGGGTGGCAACGTAGTTTTTTCACTCATCCTGGGAATGACCGACATAAAATATTTTCAAACGAAAATTATTAATTTTTATGATGATAATTTGTAAGGTTAGGCGATGATAAGTACAAACTATTAAACATTATAAATGTTTATTCTGGAAAACTACAATCAATTATTGTTTCTGAAGATGAATATTTGGGAAAAATTTTCGATTCTCAAAAACCGCATAATGCATTTTTTTTCTTGGTGATGCTACTGACCTGTTGGAAGATAAATTATATTTCTTATTTACAAGGTTTAGCATCCCAGATAAAGCTGATTATTCTAGGTAACATTCCTTACGCATTTTTATTTTTTGAACGAAATCTTTCTACCGAGGTCCGTACAGTATACTTACAAAATTAAATTGCCTCAGGAAGACACTTCGCTGAGACTGTTTAAAGCGAAACCTTATAGTGAGGACGACCAGGAGGTGTGACGTTTGTTCACTTCAGAGAGAAATTTTGAATTAATGGTACTGTACAGTTTTGTCTTTGTATATTCTTAAGAATTTATTGTACATGTATAAACAACTGCTAGGTAGTAAGGTATGAGTCATTACACTAATGGTAGTATGTGATTGACTATGCTGTTATTTCTCAAAGTACATTGTCAGGAGGACTGCAGCTGTATACTTCATGAGATTTTAAAGTGAGTGTTTGATTGATGGGTTGATGATTCTATTTACAATGTGTAGCTCTATCAATTATAACTGACCATTCTCGCTACATGTCCGATGAGTGCCATGCCCCCATCTCCACCAAGGCTATAGTTTTAAAACAGGAGGAAACGGGAGTAAACGGAGAAAATCTGCAATGTTCAGCTGGGTGACAGTTTTCATCCGACTAGTGGGGTCTAGCACGATGAGGGGCAAGCGGCACACTACAGCTCTATCATCGATACCATACTGTTCGCTTTTTTCTTTATACATTATATTATTTCTTCTCTGTTTCTTCATACAATACTTATATTCCTGTGGTGTGGAGGTGACAACTAATTCCAGGTGGCTAATACTTACTGTGTTAGGATCAGTTTGCCTTTACTGGAAGCCTAAAATTAAACGTCAAAATTGGTCCTTTTCTATTGCTTAAATTAATTATTTAAAATCACGATAAAAACTTCTACTGTTCCTAAGGGAGGAAGACAGAGGTGGTGTGAGAGGAGAGTGGGTAGGGGCGCAGCGTGTGAAGTAAACACGTGCATCAGGGAGGCCTGGCGGCTGCCTTATGGATAATTCATAGCCTATGGCGACATCTGTGGCGCCACCGACGTCTCCACGGAGAAAAAATATGAAAATGTGTTTATTCCTATGATATTCTGTTTCTTATTTATGAACAAAATAAAAACTTCAGCTCTCAAGAAAGTTGTTTATAATAAATTACACAGGCTCTAGACGTTATTCGGGTTATTTAAAGATAATTTTTATATATTTCTTGTATGCAAGGATAATCCATTTAATTAATGGTGTATAGATGTAGAATATATACTTACAGAGGTAAAGTATTCATTAAAAACCTTCGTATGTTTGGTCTCTGACATTTCACATTTAATTAATCTTTAAAGATAAATAAAATCATATTCTGAAGAAGGGAATTACGTAAAACTGAAGTTTTATCACTGAATTATTTTCATTTTACTACTGGCTGTTTCATATCCCCGACATAATATTCTTAATTAACTATTATATTAACCTGACACATTTTTCATTAACGTCTATTTTCATATATAACTTTATGGCTATTCCTAATTCTCTTCCACATAGATTTTCCTTTATCATGTGTAGAGAAATTTTCTGTAATATTATTGTGACGGACGAGTTCCTTGTTTTCACTCTCATATACAAGTCGGGTACTAGACAATCTCCCCTCACCCCCCCCCCCACCCCATCCCCCCAGCAGGGACTGAAGTATGTGACTGGAAAATTACCTGTATACCGTATAATGCTCTACCGTTCTGACCACACAGGGTTTTGTTCAGAAAGTAAATACAAGAGACGTACAGTAGCTAAAACAACTATCTGTGCAGGCGGGGGTTGAGATGCTCCAAAATTTTAGGTGTGACTAGTGAGAGCCTTCATATACCAAAATTTATCGTCCATGGTCTCATATTGTTTCCCACACAGTATGCACAGATAGTTGTTTTAGCTACTGTACGTACATACATCCCAAGTGACAGGGTGAATAATGTTGAGTGGAAGGACAACACATGGATGGCAGGTAGAAGTAGATACCGTGGCTTAACGCAGCTTGTCTGCCTGATTGTTATAGGATTGTAATAACAGACCAACAGCATCATGGCCGACGCTACAAGACCCACAGTGCCGCAGCTCGAACCCTGAACCTCGGTGTGTGGGTGTGTGTGTATGCGTCACTATACAGACAAAAGCACATACAGTACTAACACACAAATACATCTGCACATTCTCAAATCACTCGTAAACACACATACACAGAAATATACAAAAACTGTACAACAACAAAATTCTCAGACACACGCAAGATCACACATACTCACACAAAACACACAACTAATATAAAGACACACAGACACAAACTCACACACAAGAATAAACACTCAGATATAAACACACTCGTTCCGGAACCTATGATTGATCTTCCAAGGGCAAAAAAATAAAAAAAATAAAAAAAAATAAATAAATAAAAAAAAATAAAAATAAAAATAAAAATAAATAGGACTTCCTTAATTTCTCCTTTTTAATATGCAGCTAGTAAAAATATAAGAGTTAAAGAGCCTTAATAAGTTCCTCTCCCTGTTGCCACCACCATCACCCCACTCTCATAGTTTTCATTCATTTAACACCATGGATCGATATCATTGGTCACTTTTATCTCTGCGTTTAGGAATATTCATATCCACTGTTTCATTATTATTTTTATTCCATTTTTATCGTCACCTTTTCCGTATATCTTCATTTCAGTTCCTCATCACAAGTTGTAATGACTCTCCTCACTTTAGTTATCACCTCGACTCTTTAGCGTGTAATAATATAAACAATCAAATTAAAGCAGTCTGACCGTGAGAGCTGTGCTGCAATTATGTTCAAGCCGATTATACAGTTCTGGTGCAGGAGTTAGCAACGGTGCTGGTGATGATGACACAAGTTTCAGAGGATTTACAAACACAGCAAACTGAATATGAATGTCATCAAGAGCAGCTGTGTAACAATTATGAAGTGATCGCAGAGGTAAATTCTGCAGCTATGTCGAGGATACAGATGGAGTAGACACCGAATATAAGATATTTGAGAGTGTTAATTATCAGACTATATAATATTGGTGCACCAGAGAAAGTAATTAGATGAGGGTGTTTACGATTGGTTAATTACAGTAGGGAGGGATGATGACCTCACCTCTCTGGACGCCTTGTCGTGTTGGAGCATGATTGACTGTCATGTACCTGACCAGACTACCTTACTGCGTGTCGTCAATGCTAGCTCCGCAGCATATGTTTCGACCTGTATATAAAACCCTCCATCTACCACTCAGAGACACAAATAAAATAGTAGGTATAAAATAGCATATGTAAGTTAATATATTGTTTTTCGGCATCCCTCGCCCTAGATAAAAGAAAAGAAAGGAAACATAGTAATATATTGGCAGCATGGTTGTTCCTTGCTCAAACTATTATATAACCAATCAGGGGGAAGAAGAAGGGGCGTGAGGAGCTAAATTGCCCCTTCGTCTCGTTGTCAATTAAGGTTAACGACGTCTAGCCGTTACCTTATTAAAGGAATCTCCGGCATCCAAAAAGGCCACTATCATGATGGGAACGCTCTCAACCTGGTCGCTGATTGGGTGATCTTGTTAACACGGTGGGGGTGGCGACCAATCACCATTCAGAATCAGAGGATCCACCTTAGGCTGACAGTTTCTGGTTTAGGAGGAAGAAGATTGGGAAGCTGGTGAAAGGAGAGGGGAAGGGAGGAGAAAGAGTGGGGAAATAGAACAGATTTATGGTTCCAAGAATTAAGAACTAGATAATTCGAGGGATTTTGGTGGAGAGGCGTTCTTCCAGTTGTCAGAATAGTGAAGGTCTTTTGGAGGTTCCAGGAGTCTGAGAGTGGCAGAGTACGGGTCGTAGTGTTTTCTCCCATCAGTGTGAATGTTCCAAACACTACGGTTAACTTTGGAATCCACGTTGCCGATAGTACAAGACATCCTCAGTTTCACTAGGCACTGCGAGTTCATGCTGGAGGTATTGACAGTCACTAACAAGAATACTTGACGTCTAACTTCTCATGGTAACAATATTAGTTCTTTTGTCCTACTGTTTACATGTTGTAGTGTGGTGATAGTGTCATGTTGTAGTGTGGTGATAGTGTCATGTTGTAGTGTGGTGTGTCATGTTGTAGTGTCATGTTGTAGTGTGGTGATAGTGTCATGTTGTAGTGTGGTGATAGTGTCATGTTGTAGTGTGGTAATAGTGTCATGTTGTAGTGTGGTAATAGTGTCATGTTGTAGTGTGGTGATAGTGTCATGTTGTAGTGTGGTGATAGTGTCATGTTGTAGTGTGGTAATAGTGTCATGTTGTAGTGTGGTAATAGTGTCATGTTGTAGTGTGGTGATAGTGTCATGTTGTAGTGTGGTGATAGTGTCATGTTGTAGTGTGGTAATAGTGTCATGTTGTAGTGTGGTAATAGTGTCATGTTGTAGTGTGGTAATAGTGTCATGTTGTAGTGTGGTGATAGTGTCATGTTGTAGTGTGGTGATAGTGTCATGTTGTAGTGTGGTGATAGTGTCATGTTGTAGTGTGGTGATAGTGTCATGTTGTAGTGTGGTGATAGTGTCATGTTGTAGTGTGGTGGCCAATTTTTTTTAACTCAACACCGGTATTCACTCTGATGTATGGTGTATATAATATTTGGTGATGGCTCAAGTGTTCTGTTGCCACAGCGAGGTTGAAACTACCAGACCCGTCCACCCTAGTCCCCGCTTGTGTCATATAAGATTTTTGTTGTTAGTTTTAATTTACACGGTGCCAAGTTTTTGTGAAGTTCATTAAAATACATGAGAAATACGAAGCTCTGGCAAATGTGAATTTTGTATAAATTACATACTAACAAAAGCATTGCTGTCTAGGTCAGTTTGGAATTTGATGCCAACAATGATTAATAAACAGGGGCTCAACAATACACGTAATTGAATATTGGACATAACACTTAAGTACGTATAGAGCGTTTACAAACAGGCTTTACTGGGAGACACAAGCTGGGTCAATGACCTGTGCCCGGGTGGGCTAATGCCCGTAAAAAAACAAACAATAACACTATTGCAAGTACTACACCACAGTTGTCACCACACACCAATGTGTACCACACCATAATGAGCATCACACCATAGTCAACACTACACCATAGTGAGCACCACACTTTAGTGAGTACCACACCATAGTCAGCACCACACCGTAGTGAGCACCACAATATAGTGAACATTCCACCGTAGTAAACGCTACAAGGCTACAAGACAGCCTCTCCTTCACCAGGGCGGGTACCTCAGTATAGTAAATGTCCACAAACGAAAAGTTGACAAAAAATTTATTGGCAGGAAATTGATTCTGAATTCGATTTGCACACATGAATCTCTAATGACCCTTGAACAAAATTTCTGAACTGCCGGAGCCGATCTATAAGCTTGACTGGACAATTTGTTTGCATCATTGAGTTAGCAAAATAGGAAAACATATTACCTTCAGATATTGTCCCATATCCTGTTTTGATCTTGCCTTTTGTATGCTAATTTTATTCATCCTTTTTCTCAACGGTGATATCAAAGTGAAATAATCTCCGTGAAACTTGAGGAAAAGTTTATCTTGAGAGCTTAACGTCTGACAACCAATATTTCGAAGGTTTATTTAAACTATACTGATCACGTAGTGTATTTGTCAATGATATTTAAGAGTAACCCGGGTAGAGTTCTCGGTAAAGACGTGTTCTGAGGTACTTTTCACTAGCCTTCATCTGCAACAGGGTATAGTTATGAAGACGTTAATAATTCACTCTTATTTTATCATTGAACAACGAAGGAAAATGACAAGACAGAGATAGAGAAGAGTAAATAAAGATTCTTTCAGTCAGTCAGTCAGTCAGTCAGTCATTCAGTCAGAAAAGGTGCCATCTACACCCTTAATGGAGGTAAGACTTAATCACATAACCATTTTAACTGCGTCTTTACTCAAGCTCTGACAACTCGATCAACATCATTACCATCTTCGCTGCCACCACCATCATAACCAGTTCAGCCACCACCACTATCATCATCACTACACCTCTTCCACACCTTCACCACCACCATCACCACACCTCCACCATCATCACTACACCTCTTCCACACCTTCACCACCACTATCACCACACGTCCACCATCATCACTACACCTCTTCCACACCTTCACCACCACCATCACCACACCTCCACCATCATCACTACACCTCTTCCACACCTTCACCACCACCATCACCACACGTCCACCATCATCACTACACCTCTTCCACACCTTCACCACCACCATCACCACACCTCCACCATCATCACTACACCTCTTCCACACCTTCACCACCACCATCACCACACGTCCACCATCATCACTACACCTCTTCCACACTTTCACCACCACCATCACCACACCTCCACCATCATCACTACACCTCTTCCACACCTTCACCACCACCATCACCACACCTCCACCATCATCACTACACCTCTTCCACACCTTCACCACCACCACCACCATCACCACACGTCCACCATCATCACTACACCTCTTCCACACCTTCACCACCACTATCACCACACCTCTGATAACATGACTACTTCACACCAATACCTTTCCCATTTTTAGAATTACCATCACAGTTTCACCATGGCTCTCACACTACCTGTCTCCTTATTCATCTTCAATATATTTAATTAATTTTTCCCACTTTACACTTTACACCTTATATACAGCATGAACGTAATTTAGATAAGATAATGAGCTATACTACTACTACTGAGACTACTAAATTAGGAGGGCCATGGTCATATATAATGTGTTGGACGCAAGTTAGAATGAAAACAAAAACACAAATTACGTACCTAATTTGTATATTTTGACACCAAAAGGGTCGTAGCTTCTCTTCAAATGGAGTACCTACCTCAGCACTAGTTTTTAATTAAAATCAGTCCAACGTTGACTGAGTTATCGTAGTAACAATCTTAGAACACACACACACACACACACACACAGAGTTATGGTCGTCAATATATGATAAAAAAACGTTTTCCTTCTCATGGACATATCGAATTATTCATTAATTAGTTATATTTTTCAGAAACTTTATAAAGACACTAAACGATGTCCTGAAAATGACTCATTAGTTCGTTCCTCTTAATTCTCCTTCAATTATTAAACAATTGTAATTTGAGGCACAGCGTCTTGGGGCGATAATGGCGTTCATCAACTTCCTAATTGTTTTGTGAGAGAGATCAACCCAGGGGTGATGCGGTGTGTTTACCACCACCAGCAGGAAGTGTTGCCTTGTGGTGTGGTGACCGCCGGAGACAGACAGACAGAGAAATACATATATATATATATATATATATATATATATATATATATATATATATATATATATATATATATCATAGTTTTTATGAAGATATTAAGGTGCTTGTTAAAGAATTTAAAAAAGTAAATGGAATTGACTCAAAACAAAGACTTTTCATATTACTGACTTTAAGAATCTTATGAAATAAGGTCGTGAGGGAGAGATAAAGTGTGTCAGGGAACATTTCAAGTGGCCCCGGCTATTTACTATAAGAGAATGTATATGACAAAAATATTGACATTTAATTTGTATACAGGGAGGGAGATTACATGATTACATATAATAACATCTTCATAATAAACTAGAGTGATTTGTGGTTAGATGTTCCGTACGGTTATATATATATATATATATATATATATATATATATATATATATATATATATATATATATATATATATATATATATATATATATATATATATATATATATATATATATATATATATATATATATATATATATATATATATATATATATATATATATATATATATATATGCAAGTTCCTAATTCACCAAAGGGTAGCTCCGCGATTGACAAAGGCACCCTAAAGTGCTCTCATTTACTGACAAGTGCACAAGGGCTACTGCTGTACACGTAACTGTACAAGGGCTACTGTACAAAGAGAGAATCCTCCACTCCGTGACCATTCACTTACGCGGTACTTTAAGAATTCAGTAATTCTCTAGAAATAATATCTTGATCATTACTAATATTTTGTTTAAGTAGTCATTATTATATTTGCCATATTATTATTATTATTTGCAATAGCTTTGTGTTTTACGTATTCAGGTATTGTGAATTATCATGTATTCATTGAGCTGTGTGGCTGCCTCTACACAGCTGACCGATGGTGACCAGAGAACACGGCCAGTGGCGGGGAATAAACCTGAACTCATGTACTTCAGCAGGGGTTTTGTTCATAACAGTCCACCCTGTTGAACCATATTCTCACTATGCTTTCACAATTTCTGTAGTTTTGGTAAAACAATTTAACATCGCACGGTAAAATTTATTTCTAGTTTGAAATACACCGCTTTTTTCTCCTATTTGTATGCGTGTCTGTAAAAATCAATATATTGCTGAAGGGACACATAAACATTTACGCACTAACGTTTTATACAGAGAGCTGACATCTGTAGGGAGTCGAGGGCGACGACTAAGAGGAGCTTACTAACGGTGTTGGCGGCCACCAGGTTTGCTCTTCGTCATGCTGTACTCGTGCTTCTGGCTCCAAGTGCCTCCGGTGTAGTTTTGCACCAGAGTGATATCGTAATTTTTTCTTCTGCTTTCGTTGAGGTCGACACCTGTAGTTGGAGAAGTACTGACAGTTTTGTTAAATTTGATGTTTTTTCTCAGAATTATTGAACAAAATAATATATGTAGAATAAGTCTTTCCATCATGACAGAATCACTAGCAGTGAGCCTAAGTCTTACAGCTAAAGAAATCACTGGAGGTTAGATTGACCATGTTAGTGAATTTCAAAGTTGCTATTAAATCGCTTTTAAGTATTTGTTAGAAAGTAGTTTCAAGTTAACAGAGACACTTTAGCTAACTACCCCTTGTTAATAATAACCGTGACAGGCCTCATTAATATACCCCACAGAGCTTCTACCTCTCACTGACTGATCAATGAACCACGCCCGTAAAAGGTCACAGACAAACAGAACTTAAATGTTAGGATTAAGGACAAAATCCAAATGTTCTCCATACAGTAGGACTCAATGTTCAGCTGGCGCCTACTGTACAATACCTGCGTCTATGTTACATTAAAACTCTTAGTCTTTCATTCTTCAACACTCCGTCTCTCTCTCTCATATACGTTCCCCACATCCTCAAGTTTTTCATTTACTCTCAATTTTCGAATTCCACAACTTTCTCTCTCAAAAAAGAAATGATAAATAAGATTAATAGATAAAGAATAATAATATTGTCCTTTATTTACTCTCTTATCCTCTCAGTCTCATTTTGTTGTTAATTTTTTACGGAGAATGTAAGAGGAGACGCCCGTGACAGGAGTCGCCCGTGACAGGAGTCGCCCGTGACAGGAGTCGCCCGTGACAGCAGCGATGGTATTGTTATCTCGACTTGATTATATGTTACAAATTCACTTGTGAGTTTTTCAATGTTTTGTTTTGTATAATATTTACTTATTTTAAGCTAAATGTTAACAAATAAATGACTTAAATAATACGAAAACAAACAAATAACAGCGGAACTCCACCTAATATATACTGTATGTTACACTAAATAGGGATAATTGGCCATTAGTGATAACTTCTATGTATTTATCTTTTCTGGAAGCTTTTGACTGGCCATAAACGATCCTGTAGATCATAAATATACATATAAATGAATACCTTCATGCATAATGTAACCTGACCAGACCTAACGTAACTTAACCTAATCTAGCCTAACCTAACCTAACGTAACCTAACGTAACCTAACGAAATCTTCTTCTTCTTCTCCTCACATGCATTATTTCATTTTCAACCCAATTAAAATTCGAATGCCTTAACTTTACACACCGTGGTCCTGGGTTGTGGGTGGAGAGGGGGGATGGGGGGATTGTTGGGGGAGGGCGGGGTGAGATTTCTATGTTTGTCTTTGATACCCCCAAAATGTTCTACACTACTGAGGGTACACACAAACACTTATTATCTTGAAATAGGTTCTTATTCTCGTAAGGGAGATATACAGAGGAACAAAGAAACTGGCTTCCACACCATAAGGACTAGTGATCTCAACTACCTGTATCACTCCGCGCTGGCATGTACAGATACCAGCATTCACAAGCTGAATACATAATATGTAAATATGATAATTCACATACATAACATGGTGCATAATAAATGGAAATATTTCATAGGATTAATACATGTTCTGTAATACTTTACTATACATGATTAATAGAGTAATATAAGAATACACAGCTTAAGGTACTACTTCGTGTCCATATTATACAGTACACCTCCCTCCCCCCTATACGCTCATAGTTTCATCTTGAGCGGACCTTTTGTTTCTGAGCCGCTCGGACCTGCGGAGTACCGGGGCAGAAACACAAGGTGGGGACGGATTTACTGTAAAGACATCACATTAGGGGACTCTACTGGGGAAGGGTCAACACTAGGCAGCTCCACAGGTCGGAGGAAATGACGGTTCCTCAACCATACTCTACCACTCGGAAGAGGCACTTGGTAGTCCCTGGACCGGCCAATTCCCATGACAACCCCAACCTTGTCCCAGCGGTGAGATACCTGATCTTGAATCCTGACCTGCTGGCCGATACTCAACCTGGGAAGGGGGCGGGCATGACAGTCGTACCGAGCAGCGACATCTGCGGCTCGTTCTGCTGCACGGCGGTCATATTCTTCAGTTTTGGCTTGCCATTCTTGAGAAAATGACTTCGGGTGGGCAGGAACACAAGACCTGAGATGATATCCACATAGAACCTGGGCTGTGGAGCGTCCGGTGAAGTTCGGAGTGTTGCGTAACTCTAACAAACCTCGATCGAAGTCCTCGCAGTCGATATTTCCTGAGGGTGACACCCTAAGGATCAGGTGTTTAACAGTCTTGACTGCGGCTTCAGCGTGTCCATTCGCCTGGGGGTAGTGGGGCGAGGTCACGACATGACTGACTCCCCAACGGTCCATGAAGTCCTGGAACTCGTGGCTGGTGAACTGGGGTCCACCAAGAGTCCTGAGGCGGAGGGGAACACCAACTTCTCCGAAGTAATGTCTGAAATTCCGGATGGTAGCAGTAGCCGTTGTATCACTACCACAGGGGACGACAACAGGCCATCCAGACAATCGGTCGGCAATGACGAGGAAGGACTTCCCTGCCACTGCAAAGAAGTCGGCCCACACAGACTCGAAGGGTCTTGAAGGGTTATCGTCGCACATTAAAGGTTCCTGTTGCTGGCTGGGTTGCAGAATCTGGCACGGCTCACAGGCACGGACGGTACTTGCAATGTCCGAATCGATTCCGGGCCAAAATACAGTCTGCTTAGCCCGTCGCTTGGTGGCCTCCATTCCTCGATGGCAGTCGTGAAGGCGGTTCAAGGTACGGCGGCGTAGGGCAGCAGGAATGACTACTCGTGGACCATACAAGACGAGGTCTCCGTCACAATAGAGGTCCTCTCGTATCTTCCAGTACGGGAGTAGCGATTCATGAAGGTCGTATCGGTTAGATGGAAATCCCTGGGACACACAGTCGACGAGCCGGATATAGGAAGGGTCGGCCCGGGCTGCGGTGCGGAGATCTTCAAGGGTCTTGTCTGCATCCGGTGCTGTAGACTCTTCTGATGTGAAGACGGCCTTCAATGAGACTACTGACTTGAGGGATGCGGCAGTTGTAGAACACAACATCTCGTCCTCTGGGGTGGGGCGACTGACAGGGGCGCGGGACAGGGCATCCGGGATGCACATTAGCTTACCGGCACGCCACACAGCCGTGAAGAGATAAGGCGAGAGCTTCTCTTTCAAACGTTGAAGGCGAGGATTCTCTACTGCAACCAAAGAGTAGTGATTGATAATAGGTACAAGAGGGCGATGATCCGTGAAGAGGGTGAAGTGCTGAAGTCCTATCAGGTAGAAGCGGCACTTCGCCATCGCCCAGACAACAGCCAACATCTCCAGCTCAATCGTGGCATATCGGGTCTCAGCGTCCGTCAGGAACCGGGATCCAAACTGAATTAAGCGGAGTTGTCCACCGCCATGGTCCTGCAGAAGGGCGTAATCAACGCCGTAGAGTCTGGAGGTGTCAGTCTGGAGGACGGTGGGTACGGCTGGGTCGTAACAGGCGAGGACAGGTGGACTTAAGAGGGCTTGCTTGTCTCGCTGGAAGGCCTCTTGATGATCTGGGGTCCACAGGAATGTCCTCCTGGGGCTCAGCAGGGGGCGTAACGGCTGGGCTGCGGCGGAGATGTCAGGTGAAAATTCAGCCAGCTGATTGACCAGACCCAAAAAAGAACGGAGGTCTGTCAGGTTGGCAGGGGTTGGAAAATCCCTGATTCCACTTAATTTCTCCGGGTCTGCTGAGAGAGTGTACCCACAGAAGATCACTGATGGTGCGGCGACTACAAACTTGTCAGCGTTGAGGGTAATCCCTTACTTTCGACATCTGGTGAGAACTTCATATATTCGGGAGAGGTGGGCACAGTAGTCTTCGTCATGGAGTAAAATATCATCAACCACCTTGACACAATTCGTGACTCCTTGAAGGGCCGCGTCACCACGTTGACAGAATGCATCGCCCGTAGCGGCAAATCCCATGGGGCCTCTGCAATACTGATATCTTCCATATGGTGTGATGAATGTAGTCAAATGCTGGTCTTCTTCGGCCAACTCGATCTGCCAATAACCACATAAGGCGTCCATCGTTGTAAAAAAACTTCGCCTTCGGGTCCACATTTCGAACAGCTGCGAAGGGTGTGGGTGAAGGGTGGGCTGGACGGGAAACTTGCTGGTTACGTTTTGACACATCGGTGGTGATCCGTACTCCACCACGAGGTTTGGCGACGGGGACGAGAGGGTGGCACCAAGGTGAAGGTTCGTCTCCGGCCGGCTTGATGATTTCCTGTGCAACCATGGAGTCAAGCTCTTGTCTAACTAGCTCCTTGTAGGCGTGAGGAATCAAACGAGGGGTGTGGATGGCAAAAGGTGTGGCACCATCCTTTAGATGAATCTTCATAGGTGGACCCACCATCGGCTTGAGTGGTGTAGATCCCAAAGATTTCTTCGTAACCAACACGTCAGCAAACTCCTTGAGAAGGTAAGCTCTTGCATCAGAAGGGGACGTGTTTGTAGAGATAGGGAGTTCCTTCAACCTGTTGACATGGGTGACCTTTAAAATAGGTTTGGGGAATTCCTTGGAAATAATGGCCAACTCTTGACAAGGGCCATATGATAAAAGCGGAGTCGGGATCCCATCATGAACATCAATCCGGGCTGAGCAAGACTGCTTACCAAAGGTAAGAGTAGCTGTCTGACCGCCGCCAATTATTTGTTGTCGTTATGGGGTCTAAAAAAACAGCGGCCAGATCAGAACTGTTGTCTAATTGCGGTAATAATTCAATCTTCATCTCTACATAATTGGTTTGATAACAAGAATAATGATTAAGGCAGTGTCAAGGTAACTGGTTCAGGGTGTGTGTGTGTGTGTGTGTGTGTGTGTGTGTATTACATAGTGTGCAGCTTATTAGTCACACACACACACACACACACACAGGACCTCTTTACACTATAACCACCACCACACCACAACCATACCAAAACCACCACCACTCCACCACACCACAACCATACCAAAACCACCCCCACACCACCACTCCACCACAACCATACCAAAACCACCCCCACACCACCACTCCACCACACCACAACCATACCAAAACCACCCCCACACCACCACTCCACCACACCACAACCATACCAAAACCATCCCCACACCACCACTCCACCACACCATAACCACTACTATACCACAACCACCACGCAACAAATGCCACCACATAAATACTACCACTACACCACAACCACCACTACACGACAACCACCACCACACCACAACCACCACCACACCACAACCACTACACAACAAATACCACCACATAAATACTACCACTACACGACAACCACCACCACACCACACCACAACCACCACACAACAAATACCACCACATAAATACTACCACTACACTACAACCACCACACAACCACCACCACACCACAACCACCTCACAACCACCACCACACCATAACCACCACCACACCACAACCACCACGCAACAAATACCACCACATAAATACTACCACTACACCACAACCACCACTACACCACAACCACCACTACACGACAACCACTACCACACCACAACCACCACCACACCACAACTACCACCGCACCACAACTACCACCGCACCACACACTAGATAATGAGGCAACTTTTTGCCCGAGTCGATAGTCTGTGATGTGTACGACTTTTAATTGTTGACATTTTAAGTGTTTATGTTGTATCACTCACACCACATACTGCCAGTGAGACGCTCTCGTGTTTAATAAATGGTTGCCCCTCGTGTAACGAGGATGGCCGGCCCAAGGGTCACCTAGGCCTGAATTTGTTTAAGGAGCGTGTCAAGGAATAGTGCGAGAAGACCTGCCAATTCGCCAACTGCACTGGCGAACCATTACCCCGGAATACGATTAGTAAATCTATTAACAATCAGGTTCCCAATTACTACTGGGTAGACAGAGGCAAATGCTTAAAGAACCTTGCCCATAGTTTAACCATGCCGGGGGATCGAACCCAGGTCCGCTCGCTTGCGAGGCGAGCTTGCTTGACCATTACACCACAGATACGAACACGTACGGCTCACCTGAAGATTAGTCCCTGCAGTTTATTTTACCCTAAGATTAACCTCTAACACTTTTTGGGGGAGATTAAGTTGGGTTGGGTTAGTTTAGACTAGATTAGGTTAGGTTAGATTATAATTAGGGTGGTTAATCTTAAGGTGAAATAGCTGGACTAATCTTCGTTGATCCCATACAGTCAAGTTAACAAAATGCAAGCTGTATGGGATTAGATTTTACTATTAATCTATGTACTGTTACCAAACATAACATAATGTAACGTAACGTTACGTAATGTAACGTAACGTAACGTAATTTATAATAGAATAATATAAAAAATTTAAAACTTAAAACTCATGAAAAAATACAGCAAACGAAAAAGAAAAATGATTTATCGATGTATTATTATTATTATTATTATTATTATTATTATTATTATTATTATTATTATTATTATTATTAAGCCCTAGTACATCGACTATTGTTACGCCACCAAAGAATTACTAAAAATTTCGTTTTTTCCTACACCACTCAGTTTGAGTGTTCAGCCCCGCCCACTGACTACCGACCAGCCGCCATCATATTAATAACTTTCATTTTGTTTTAATTTAGTATTATTTCATAATAGATAAAAGCGTAAATCGGTTGTGATATCTGCTATTATAAATTAATTAACGAATTTATATATTGTTACGTAGTACTATCTTATATATCGGTTCGGTAATATTAGAAAAGTGGGATCTTTTTTAAGCGGAGTTTAAATGGCTGCCGGTGGACGTGTTGTTGTCAACTAGGGAAAGGATTTAAAGTGTAAGTTAACATGAACAACAGTGCCTTAGCGTGTGACTAAAAAGGATTAAAGTTTTTATGAGAATGCCAAGAAGAGACGACAGTGCTCTGATATACAGTAGAGTTTAGACTAAAAATGGTTGAAAAACTTAGCAAAAGGATGGTCGTCAGGGCTCTGATTCGGTTGTTTGGGTAGAGCGAAGTAATCATTCGTCCTTTTAATTAGAAATGAACAGTACAAAATAAATGGAATGTTTTCTATCAGCGGTTCAGAAACAGTTGCATTCCAAATAACAAGATGTATATAAAAAACTGCCGACAAAGCGGTGCTCTTTAAGGGAAGATAATGCACCAAGTCTGTAAGAGAAAGTTCACCTGACCATGACATCAGCCCGCAGTGTCTACCTCCTAACGCCCCTGGTATGTTATAGTCAATGAATCAAGGGATCATTGCACATTTGAAGAAGCTTAACACGCCAAAGCCTCTTAATGGCATGTTAAATGCTGGTGAAGGTGGTGATCTCGACGCTGCACGAGGCTCCTGGATAAATTACAATATTTATCACACCATCACTGAACCCCGAGTCCTAGCCAGACGTTACACAAGCTACAGGTAATAGTGTTGTGGTGCAAACTATGGCCTTCAGTGGTAAATGAGTTAGAGGTTCACTGATTCAACTGTAGAAATCAAGTATCCTTGAAATAGTAAAATTGTTCCAGGGTTTGATGTCATGGACACCCAGGACCTAGATAATAAGCCTTGTGAAGTGTAAGAATCACATACAGCAGAGTTAGTTCACCCAGTTGTGGATGTGTTTTCCTAACTTTGCTGTTGGGGAAGTAAAGGTGGTCGAGTGTAGTATTGGTCACATTACCTTGTATACCTACAAAAAGCTTAACTCTCACCATGTTGTATCCATACTGACCTTAACAACTCGCCAGGCTTATGTGATCCACATTCACAAGAGAAGTAATTTTTCCCTGCCTTCGAACTGACTGACGAGGACACTAACCTGGCAAGGGGATTATAGGCACAAACCCACTTTAAGAGAAGTAAAAAACATGAATGACAAGTCTCTCGAGTCACTGAGGACCTGACCACCCACCACCAGCACCTGTACCACTTAGTCATACCGTAAGTGCAAACAGTCATTAGTGCATATTTTTGGCAACGATGTGTTTTTGGGCGCGGCCTTAATGACAACAGACAAAACGAACCAATTAAACCAAACCTAAAGATCTTGAGATATTTTAAAGTTGAATTTGGTTGGGTGGTTTTGCTTATCGTCATTATCAGTTTAGTCATGATTAGACCAGAACCTACAATGGATAAATTCAAACAGTGATGGATAAATTCAAACAGTGATGGATAAATTCAAACAGCAAGCATTTTTTAGCAGAATTTCATATTCCAGGATATAACCTATTTAAATTTGACAGAGTAGGAAGGAGAGGTGGCGGTGTAGCAGTGTATATCAGGGTGTCATTAAAAAGCTGCAATAAATCAAACATTAAAACAAATAGCGACAATGAAAGTATTTGGGTAGAGATTGGTGAGGGCAGTGAATCCGTAGTCATTGGTGTTATATATAGACCACCTAATTTGAGTAGGAACGATGGTAAATTGCTATGGGAGGAAATAAAGAAGGCATCTGATAGAAACAATGTATGTATTCTAGGCGATTTCAACTTTTCAGGCATAGATTGGAAAAATCAACTTAGCGATAATGAATCTGAAGATTTTCTAGAAGTAGTACAAGATAGTTTTTTATATCAATTCATAAACTCGCCCACTAGAGGAAATAATATCCTCGATTTAGTTCTCAGTAATAATGAAAATCTAGTAAAAGATGTTGGGATTGGAGACGAACTAGGAAACAGTGATCATAAAGCCATATATTTTAACATAATATGGGATGGCAGGAAGAAGGAAAATTCGGCCTTGATCCCGGATTTTAGGAAGGCTAATTACGGTAGCTTAAGGAGAGACCTAAGGGATGACCCTATGGTCAAAAGATTAATCCCCCCCACACCTCCGGAAACTGTCAACTTAGGACGGGATAACCCCGAATTTAATTTAGCAGCTACTTATGAACAATTTATTGCGACAATCAATAATGCCCAAAATAAACACATCCCTAAAAGAAAATTCAGATCGATACGGAACCAACCAAAATGGATGAATAATAGACTCTTAGATCTTCTAGGGAAAAAGAAAGGAGTATATAGAAGAGTTAAGAAAGGCGAAAATCACTTACTTGGTTACTATCAGAACCTAACAAGA
>NW_024735992.1:0-16188 GCF_018991925.1 Homarus americanus
TTATACTCGATGAGAGAACTTTGTTATACTCGTCTAGGGGACTTTGTTATACTCGATCAGGGGACTTTGCTATACTCGATCAGGGAAATTTGGTATGCTTGATCTAGGGACTTTGTTATACTGGGCCAGGGAACTTTTTTATACTCGATCAGGGGACTTTGTTACACTGGACCAGGGGAAATTTTTATACTCGATCAGGGGACTTTGTTATACTTGATCAGGGGACTTTTGTTACACTCGATCAGGGGACTTTGTTATACTCGACCAGAGGCCTTTGTTATACTCGATCAGGGGACTTTGTTATACGCGATCAGGAGACTTTGTTATACTCGATTAGGGGCTTTTATGATACTCGATCAGGGGACTTTCTTATACTCCACCAGGGACTTTCTTATATTCGATCAGGGGATATGTAATACTCGATCAGGGGACTTTGTTATACACGATCAGGGATCTTTGTTATACTCGTCCAGGGGGCTTTGTTATACTCGATCAGGGGACTTTGTTATAATCGATCAGGGGACTTTGTCTCATTCGATCAGGGCCTTTGATATACTCGACTTGGGGACTTTGTTATAATCGATCAAGGGACTTTGTTACGCTCGATCTGGGGACTTTGTTATACTGGTCCAGGAGACTTTGTAATACTCGATCAGGGGATATGTTATACTCGATCAGGGGACTTTGTTATACTGGACCAGGGGACTTTGTTATACTCGATCATGGGACTTTGTTATACTCGATCAGGGAACTTTCTTATACTCGTCCAGGGGGCTTTGTTATACTCGATTAGGGGACTTTGTTATACTCGATCAGGGGACTTTGTCTTACTCGATCAGGGCCCTTTGCTATTCTCGACCAGGAGACTTTGTTATAATCGATCAGGGGACATTGTTATGCTCGATCTGGGACTTTGTTATACTCGATCAGTGGACTTTCCTATATTTGACCAATGGACTTTGCTAAACTCGATGAGGGGCCTTGGTTATACTCGATCAGGGGACTTTGTTATACTCGACCAGGGGACTTTGTTATACTCGATCAGGGGACATTGTCATATTCGACCAGAGGACTTTGTTATACTCGATCAGAGGATATGTTATACTCGATCAGGCGACTTTGTTATTCTCGATCAGGGGACTTTGTTATACTTGATTAGGGGACTTTGTTATACTCGATCAGGGGACTTTGTTACACTGGACCAGGGGACATTTTTATGCTCGATTAGGGGACTTTGTTATTCTCGATCAGGGGACTTTTGTTAAACTCGATCAGGGAACTTTGTTATACTCGACCAGGGGCCTTTGTTATACTCGATTAGGGGACTTTGTTTTACTCGATAAGGGGACGTTGTTATACTCGATAAGGGGAATTTGTTATACTCGATAAGGGGACTTTGTTAGACTCGAACAGGGGACTTTGTTATACTCGACCACGGGACTTTGTTATACTCGATTTGGCGGCTTTGTTATACTCGATCAGGGGACCTTCTTATACTCGATGTGGGGCCTTTGTTATACTCGATGAGGGGCCTTTGTTATACTAGATCAGGGGACTTTGTTATACCCGATTAGAGGCCTGTTTTGGACTCAATCAGGGGACTTTGTTATACTCGAGCAGGGGGCTTTGTTATACTCGATCAGGGGACTTTGTTATACTCGATCAGGAGGCTTTGTTTTACTCGATCAGGGGACTTTGCTACACTCGACCAGGGGACTTTGTTATACTCGAGTAGGGGTCTTTGTTATACTCGATTAGGGGACTTTGTTATACTCGATGAGGAGGCTTTGTTATACTCGATCAGGGGACTTTACTATACTCGACCAGGGGACTTTGTTATACTCGATTAGTGGACTTTGTTATACTCGACAAGGGAACTTTTTTATCCTTGACCAATGGACTTTGTTATACTCGATGAAGGGCCTTTGTTTTACTCGATGAGGGGACTTTGTTATACTCGACCAGGGGACTTTGTTATACTCGATCAGGGGACATTTTTATACTCGACCAGAAGATTTTGTTATACACAATCAGGGAATATGTTATACTTGATCAAGGGACTTTGTTATACTCAACAAGGGGACTTTGTTATACTCGATCAGGGGACTTTGTTATACTGGATCAGAGGACTTTGTCTTACTCGATCAGGGACTTTGTTATACTCGATTAGGGGACTTTGTTATACTCGATTAGGGGAGTTTGTTATACTCGATGAGGAGGCTTTGTTATACTCGACGAGGGGACTTTGCTATAGTCGACCAGGGGACTTTGTTATACTCGATTAGGGGACTTTGTTATACTCGACCAGAATACTTTGTTAGACTCGTCTAGGGGCTTTTTTATACTCGATCATGGGACTTTGTTATACTTCAAGTTGAGGAGGTTTTTGTTATATCACCAGGGACTTTTGCTATAATGACCAGGACTTTGTTATACTTCCGATTAGGGACTTTGTTATACTTTGGATTAGGACTTTTGTCTACCTTTTATCAGGCCCTTGCAAATACTCTTGACCGGGGACTTTTGTTATAAATGATCAGGGACTTTTGGTATGCCTCGATCTAGGGACTTTGTTATACTGGGCCAGGGAACTTTTTTATACTCGATAAGGGACTTTGTTACACTGGTCCAGGGGACATTTTTATACTCGATCAGGGGACTTTGTTATACTCGATCAAGTGAATTTTTTTGCACTCGATCAGGGGACTTTGTTATACTCGACCAGGGGCCTTTGTTATACTCGATTAGGGGACTTTGTTATACTCGATAAGGGAACTTTGTTATATTCGATAAGGGGAATTTGTTATACTCGATAAGGGGACTTTGATAGACTCGAACTGGGGACTTTGTTATACTCGACCAGGTGACTTTGTTGTACTCGATAATGGGATTTTGATATACTCGATCAGGGGACTTTGTTATACTCGATCAGGGGGCTTTGTTATACTCGATCAAAAGCCTTTGTTATACTCGATCAGGGGAGTTTGTTATACTCGATCCGGGGACTGTGTTATACTCGATCAGGAGGCTTTGTTATACTCGATCAGGGGACTTTGTTATACCTGACCAGGGACATTGTTATACTCGATCAAGGGACTTTTGTTATACTCTTAGAACAGGATCTTTTTTTTATAGTTGACCAATGACTTTTGCTATACCTCGATGAGGGCCTTGTTATACTCGATGAGGGGACTTTGTTATACTCGACCAGGGATTTGTTATACTCAATCAGAGATATGTTATACTCGATCAGGGACTTTTGTTATACTCAACCAGAGGACTTTGTTAATGATCAGGGACTTTGTTATATGCGATCAGAGACTTTGTTATACCTGGATTAGGAGCTTCCTTTTGGTTATACTCGATGAGGGGGACTTTGTTATACTCATATAGGGGACTTTGTTATACTCGATTTGGGGCCTTTGGTATATTTGATGAGGGGGTTTTGTTATACTCGACCAGGGGACTTTGATATGCTCGATCAGGGGACTTTGTTATACTCGATCAGGGGACATTGTTATATTTGATTAGGGGACTTTGTTATACTCATATAGGGGACTTAGTTATACTCGATTTGGGGCCTTTGTTATATTTGATGAGGGGGTTTTGTTATACTCGACCAGGGGCCTTTGTTATGCTCGATTAGAAAACTTTGTATTACTCGACCAGGGGACTTTGTTATACTCCACCAGGGCCTTTGTTATACTTGATCAGGGGATATGTTATACTCGATCAAGGGACTTTGTTATACTCGGTAGAGGGGACTTTGTTATATTCGATCAGGGGATTTTGTTATACACGACCAGGGGACTTTGTTGTACGCGATCAGGGGACTTTTTTATACTCGACCAGAGGACTTTGTTATACTCGATCAGGGGATATGTTATACTCGATCAGGGGACTTTGTTATACTCAACCAGAGAACTTTGTTATACTCGATCAGGGGACTTTGTTATACTCAATCAGGGGACTTTGTTATACTCGATTAGGGGCCTTTGTTATACTTGATGAGGGGGTTTTGTTTTACTCGACCAGGGGACTTTTTATACTTGATCAGGAGACTTTGTCATACTCGATCAGTGGACTTTCCTATATTTGACCAATGGACTTTGCTATACTCGACGAGGGGTCTTTGTTATAATCGATCAGGAGACTTTGTTATACTCGACCAGGGGACTTTGCTATACTCGATCAGGGGACTTTGTCATATTCGACCAGAGGACTTTGTTATACTCGATCAGGGGATATGTTATACTCGAACAGAGGACTTTGCTATACCTGATCAGGGGACTTTGTTATACTTGATTAGGGGACTATGTTATACTCGATCAGGGGACTTTGTTATACTTGATCAGAGGACTTTGTTATACTCGACAAGGGGCCTTTGTTATGCTCGATTAGAAAACTTTGTTATACTCGACCAGGGGACTTTGTTATACTCGATCAGGGGATATGTTATACTCGACAACGGGACTTTGTTATACTCGATAATGCGGCTTTGTTATACTCGATCAGGGGACTTTATTATACTCGATGAGGGGCCTTTGTTATACTCGATTAGGGGCCTTTGTTATACTAGATTAGGGGACTTTGTTATACTCGATTAGAGGCCTTTTTTTGGACTCGATCAGGGGACTTTGTTATACTCGAGCAGGGAGCTTTGCTATACTCGATCAGGGGACTTTGTTATATTCGATCAGGAGGCTTTGTTATACTCGATGAGGGGACTTTGCTATACTCGACCAGGGGACTTCGTTATACTCGAGCAGTGGACTTTGTTATACTCGATTAGGGGACTTTGTTATACTCGATCAGGAGGCTTTGTTATACTCCATCAGGGGACTTTGCTATACTCGAAAAGGGGACTTTGTTATACTCGATTAGGGGACTTTGTTATACTCGACCAGTGAACTTTTTTATACTTCACAAATGGACTTAGTTATTCTCGATGAGGGGCCTTTGTTATACTCGACCAGGGGACTTTGTTATACTCGCTTAGGGAACTTTGTTATACTCGACCAGGGACTTTGTTATACTCGATTAGGGGTCTTTGTTATACTCGATTAGGGTAGTTTGTTATACTCGATGAGGAGGCTTTGTTATACTCGACCAGGGGACTTTGCTATAGTCGACCAGGGGACTTTGTTGTACTCGATTAGGGGACTTTGTTATACTCGATCAGGGGACTTTGTCTTACTCGATCAGGGCCCTTTGCTATACTCGACCGGGGGACTTTGTTATAAACGATCAGGGGACTTTGGTATGATCGATCTAGGGACTTTGTTATACTGGGCCAGGGAACTTTTTTATACTCGATAAGGGACTTTGTTATACTGGTCCAGGGGACATTTTTATACTCGATCAGGGGACTTTGTTATACTCGATCAAGGAACTTTTGTTACACTCGATCAGGGGACTTTCTATACTCGACCAGGGGCCTTTGTTATACTCGATTAGGGGACTTTGTTATACTCGATAAGGGAACTTTGTTATACTCGATAAGGGGAATTTATTATACTCGATAAGGGGACTTTGATAGACTCGAACTGGGGACTTTGTTATACTCGACCAGGGGACTTTGTTGTACTCGATAATGGGATTTTGTTATACTCGATCAGGAGACTTTGTTATACTCGATCAGGGGGCTTTGTTATACTCGATCAAAAGCCTTTGTTATACTCGATCAGGGGAGTTTGTTATACTCGATCAGGTGACTGTGTTATACTCGATCAGGAGGCTTTGTTATACTCGATCAGGGGACTTTGCTATACTCGGCCAGGGGACATTGTTATACTCGATCAAGGGACTTTGTTATACTCGACCAGGGATCTTTTTTATACTTGACCAATGGACTTTGTTATACTCGATGAGGGGCCTTTGGTATACTCGATGAGGGGACTTTGTTATACACGACCAGGGGATTTTGTTATACTCAATCAGGAGATATGTTATTCTCGATCAGGGGACTTTGTTATACTCAACCAGGGGACTTTGTTATACTCGATCAGGGGACTTTGTTATATGCGATCAGGAGACTTTGTTACACTCGATTAGGGGCCTTTGTTATACTCGATGAGGGGACTTTATTATACTCGACCAGGGGACTTTGCTATAGTCGACCAGGGGACTTTGTTATACTCGATTAGAGGACTTTGTTATACTCGACCAGGGGACTTTTGTATACTTGATCAGGGGAATTTGTCTTACTCGACCAGAGGCCTTTGTTATACTCGATCGGGGGACTTTGTTATACTCGATGAGTGGACTTTACTATATTTGACCAACGGACTTTGCTATACTCGATGAGGGGCCTTTGTTATACTCGATCAGGGGACTTTGTTATACTCGACCGGAAGACTTTGTTATACTCGATCAGGTGATATGTTACACTCGATCAGGGGACTTTGTTATTCTCGATCAGAGGACCTTGTTATACTCGACGAGGGGCCTTTTTATACTCGATTAGAAAACTTTGTTATACTCGACCAGGAGACTTTGTGATACTCGATCAGGGGACTTTGTTATACCTCACCAGGGACTTTGTTATATTCGATCAGGGGATATGTAATACTCAATCAGGGGACTTTGTTATACACGATCAGGGGTCTTTGTTATACTCGTCCAGGGGGCTTTGTTATATTCGATCAGGGGACTTTGTCTTACTCGATCAGGGCCTTTGTTATACTTGACCAGGGGACTTTATTTCACTCGATCATGGCCCTTTGCTATACTCGACCAGGGGACTTTGTTATAATCGATCAGGGGACTTTGTTATGCTCGATCTGGGACTTTGTTATACTCGATCAGTGGACTTTCCTATAATTGACCAATGGACTTTGCTATACTCGATGAGGGGCCTTTGTTATACTCGATCAGCGGACTTTGTTATACTCGACCAGAAGGACTTTGTTATACTCGATCAGAGGATATGTTATATACTCGATCAGGGGGACTTTGTTATACTCGATCAGGGACTTTGTTATACTTGATTAGGGGACTATATTTATACTCGTCAGGGGGCTGTTATACTCGATCAAGGGGACTTTGTTACTTTCGATCAGGGGGACTTTATCTCACTCGATAGGGGACTTTGTTTAAGACTCGAACAGGGACTTTATTTATATACTCGATGAGGGAGCTTTGTTATACTCGACCAGAGGACTTTGCTATACTGGACCAGGGGAATTTGTTATACTCGATCAGGGGGCTTTGTTATACTCGACGAGGGGACTTTTTTATACTCGATCAGGGGACTTTGTCATACTCGATCAGTGGACTTTCCTATATTTGACCAATGGACTTTGCTATACTCGATGGGGGGCCTTTGTTATACTCGATCACTGGGCTTTGTTATACACGACCAGGGTACTTTGTTATACTCGTTCAGGGGTCTTTGTTATACTCGACCAGAGGACTTTGTTATACTCGATCAGGGGATATGTTATACTCGATCAGAGGACTTTGTTTTACTCGATTAGGGGACTTTGTTATACTTGATCATAGGACTTTGTTATACTCAACCAGGGGCCTTTGTTATACTCGATTAGAAAACTTTGTTATACTGGACCAGGGGATTTTGTTATACTCCACCTGGGACTTTTTTATACTCGATCAGGGGATATGTTTTACTCGATCAGGGGACCTTGTTATACTCGGTTCAGGGGACTTTGTTATACTCGTCAAGGGGGCTTTGTTATACTAGGATCAGGGTCTTTGTTATGCTCGATCAGGGGACTTTGTCTAACTCGATCAGGGCCCTTTGTTATACTCGACCAGGGGACTTTGTTATAATCGATTGAGGAATTTTGTTATGCTCTGATCTGGGACTTTGTTAAACTGGGCCAGGGCGTTGTTATACTCTATCAGGATGGGTTATACTTAGTCAGGGACTGTTATACTCGTCTAGGGGGCTTTGTTATACTCGATCAGGGGACTTTGCTATACTCGATCAGGGAAATTTGGTATGCTTGATCTAGGGACTTTGTTATACTGGGCCAGGGAACTTTTTTATACTCGATCAGGGGACTTTGTTACACTGGACCAGGGGACATTTTCATACTCGATCAGGGGAATTTGTTATATTTGATCAGGGGACTTTTGTTACACTCGAGCAGGGGACTTTGTTAAACTCGACCAGGGGCCTTTGTTATACTCGATCACGGGACTTTGTTATACGCGATCAGGAGACTTTGTTATACTCGATTAGGGGCCTTTGTGATACTCGATCAGGGGACTTTCTTATACTCCACTAGGGACTTTCTTATATTCGATCAGGGGATATATAATACTCGATCAGGGACTTTGTTATACGATCAGGTATTCACTTTGTTATGTCAGGGGCGCTATATTATACTCGATCAGGGGACTTGTCTGCTCATTCGATCAGGTCTTTTATTTCTTACCGACCTTAGGACTTTGTTATACTCGATCAGGAGGCTTTGTTATACTCGATCATGGGACATTACTATCTCGACCAGGGGACTTTGTTATATACGATCAGGGGATATGTTATACTCGATCAGGGGATGTGTTATACTCGATCAGGGGACTTTGTTATACTCGATCAGGAGACTTTGTTACACTCAACCGGGGGCCTTTGTTATACTCGATCAGGGGACTTTGTTGTACTCGATCAGGGGACTTTGTTACTTATCGATCAGGGGACTTTACTATATTTGAACATCGGACTTTGCTATATACTTTCAGTGAGGGGCCTTTGTTATATACTCGATCAGGGAACTTTGTTATACTCGACCGGAAGACTTTGTTATACTCGATCAGGTGATATGTTACACTAGATCAGGGGACTTTGTTATTCTCGATCAAAGGACTTTGTTATACTCGACGTGGGGCCTTTTTATACTCGATTAGAAAACTTTGTTATACTCGACCAGGACACTTTGTGATACTCGATCAGGGGACTGTGTTATACTCCACCAGGGACTTTGTTATATTCGATCAGGGGATATGTACTACTCGATCAGGGGACTTTGTTATACACGATCAGGGGTCTTTGTTATACTCGTCCAGGGGGCTTTGTTATACTCGATGGGGACTTTATGCCTCGATGAGGCCTTTATTATACTTGACCAGGGGACTTTGTTTCACTTTCGATCATGGCCGCTTTGCTATACTCAACCAGGGGACTTTGTTATAATCGATCAGGGGACTTTGTTATGCTCGATCTGGGACTTTGTTATACTCGATCAGTGGACTTTCCTATAATTGACCAATGGACTTTGCTATACTCGATGAGGGGCCTTTGTTATACTCGATCAGCGGACTTTGTTATACTCGACCAGGGGACTTTGTTATACTCTATCAGGGGACTTTGTCATACTCGACCAGAGGACTTTGTTATACTCGATCAGAGGATATGTTATACTCGATCAGGGGACTTTGTTATACTCGATCAGGGGACTTTGTTATACTTGATTAGGGGACTATGTTATACTCGTCCAGGGGGCTTTGTTATACTCGATCAGGGGACTTTGTTACTCGATCAGAGGACTTTGTCTCACTCGATAAGGGGACTTTGTTAGACTCGAACAGGGGACTTTGTTATACTCGACCAGGGGTCTTTGTTAAACTCGATAAGGCGGCTTTGTTATACTCGATCAGGGGACTTTTTTATACTCGAACAGAGGGCTTTGTTATACTCGATTAGGGGACTTTGTTATACTCGACCAGGGGACTTTTTTATACTTGACCAATGGACTTTGTTATATACTCAATGAGGGGCCTTTATTTATATACTCGATCAGGGACTTTGTTATACTCTATCAGGGGACTTTGTTATACTCGATCAGGGGACTTTGTTATATTGATTAGGGGACTTTGTTATACTCGTCCAGGGGGCTTTGTTATACTCGATAAGGCGGCTTTGTTATACTCGATCAGGGGACTTTTTTATACTCGAAAAGAGGGCTTTGTTATACTCGATTAGGGGACTTTGTTATACTCGACCAGGGGACTTTTTTATACTT
Source organism: Homarus americanus (assembly GCF_018991925.1). Lineage (NCBI taxonomy): Eukaryota > Metazoa > Arthropoda > Malacostraca > Decapoda > Nephropidae > Homarus > Homarus americanus. Next base: position 9,987 of record NW_024735992.1, read on the forward strand.
GACCCAATGGACTTTGTTATACTCAATGAGGGGCCTTTGTTATACTCGATCAGGGGACTTGGTTATACACGACATGGGGACTTTGTTATACGCGATCAGGGATCTTTTTTATTCTCGACCAGTGGACTTTGTTATACTCGATCAGGGGATATGTTATACTCGATCAGGGGACTTTGTTGTACTCAACCAGAGGACTTTGTTATACTCGATCAGGGGAGTTTGTTATACTCAATCAGGGGACTCTGTTATACTCGATTAGGGGAGTTTGTTATACTCGATGAGGGAGCTTTGTTATACTCGACCAGAGGACTTTGCTATACTGGACCAGGGGAATTTGTTATACTCGATCAGGGGGCTTTGTTATACTCGACGAGGGGACTTTTTTATACTAGATCAGGGGACTTTGTCATACACGATCAGTGGACTTTCCTATATTTGACCAATGTACTTTGCTATACTCGATGAGGGGCCTTTGTTATACTCGATCACTGGGCTTTGTTATACACGACCAAGGGACTTTGTTATACTCGTTCAGGGGTCTTTGTTATACTCGACCAGAGGACTTTGTTATACTCGATCAGGGGATATGTTATACTCGATCAGGGGACTTTGTTTTACTCGATTAGGGGACTTTGTTATACTTGATCATAGGACTTTGTTATACTCCACCAGGGACTTTTTTATACTCGATCAGGGGATATGTTTTACTCGATCAGGGGACCTTGTTATACTCGGTTCAGGGGACTTTGTTATACTCGTCCAAGGGGCTTTGTTATACTAGGATCAGGGGACTTTGTTATGCTCGATCAGGGGACTTTGTCTTACTCGATCAGGGCCCTTTGTTATACTCGACCAGGGGACTTTGTTATAATCGATTAGGGGACTTTGTTATGCTCGATCTGGGGACTTTGTCAAACTGGGCCAGGAGACGTTGTTATACTCTATCAGGGGATATGTTATACTTGATCAGGGGACTTTGTTATACTGGACCAGGGGACTCTGTTATACTCGATTAGAGGACTTTGTTATACTCGATGAGGGAACTTTGTTATACTCGTCTAGGGGGCTTTGTTTTACTCGATCAGGGGACTTTGTTATACTCGATCAGGGGACTTTGTTACTTTGGACCAGGGGACATTTTTATACTCGATCAGGGAACTTTGTTATACTTGATCAGGGGACTTTTGTTACACTCGATCAGGGGACTTTGTTATACTCGACCAGGGGCCTTTGTTAAACTCGATCAGGGGACTTTGTTATACGCGATCAGGAGACTTTGTTATACTCGATTAGGGGCCATTGTGATACTCGATCAGGGGACTTTCTTATACTCCACAGGGACTTTGTTATGATATTCGATCAGGGGATATGTAATACTCGATCAGGGACTTTGTTATACACGATCAGGTGTCTTTGTTATACTAGTCAGGGGCTTATATTTATACTCGATCGAGACTTTAATACTCATTCGATCAAATTCTTTGTTATACTCGACCTTAGGACTTTGTTATAATCGATCCAGGGGACTTTGTTGCACTCGATCTGGGGACTTTGTTATACTGGGCCAGGAGACTTTGTAATACTCGATTAGGGGATATGTTATACTCGATCAGGGGACTTTGTTATACTGGACCAGGGGACTTTGTTATACTCGATCATGGGACATTGTTATATTCGATCAGGGAACTTTGTTATACGCGTCCTGGGGGCTTTGTTATACTCGATTAGGGGACTTTGTTATACTCGATCAGGGGACTTTGTCTTTCTCGATCAGGGCCCTTTGCTATTCTCGGCAGGGCCTTTTTATACTCGATTAGAAAACTTTGTTGCTCTCGACCAGAGACTTTGTGATACTCGATCGGGGGACTTTGTTATACTCCACCAGGGACTTTGTTATATTCGATGGGGATATGTAATACTCGATCAGGGACTTTGTTATACGTCAGGGGTCTTTGCTATACTCGACCAGGGGACTTTGTTATAATCGATCAGGGGACTTTGTTATGCTCGATCTGGGACTTTGTTATACTCGATCAGTGGACTTTCCTATAATTGACCAATGGACTTTGCTATACTTGATGAGGGGCCTTTGTTATACTCGATCAGGGGACTTTGTTATACTCGATCAGGGGACTTTGCTATACTTGATTAGGGGACTTTGTTATACTCAACCAGGGGGCTTTGTTATACTCGATCAGGGGACTTTGTTACTCGATCAGGGGACTTTGTCTCACTCGATAGGGGGACTTTGTTAGACTCGAACAGGGGACTTTGTTATACTCGACCAGGGGACTTTGTTATACGCGATAAGGCGGCTTTGTTATACTCGATCAGGGGACTTTTTTATACTCGAACAGAGGGCTTTGTTATACTCGATTAGGGGTCTTTGTTATACTCGATCAGGGGACTTGGTTATACACGACATGGGGACTTTGTTATACGCGATCAGGGATCTTTTTTATTCTCGACCAGTGGACTTTGTTATACTCGATCAGGGGATATGTTATACTCGATTAGGGGACTTTGTTGTACTCATCCAGAGAACTTTGTTATACTCGATCAGGGGAGTTTGTTATACTCAATCAGGGGACTCTGTTATACTCGATTAGGGGACTTTGTTATACTCGATGAGGGAGCTTTGTTATACTCGACCAGAGGACTTTGCTATACTGGACCAGGGGAATTTGTTATACTCGATCAGGGGGCTTTGTTATAATCGACGAGGGGACTTTTTTATACTTGATCAGGGGACTTTGTCATACTCGATCAGTGGACTTTTCTATATTTGACCAATGGACTTTGCTATACTCGATGGGGGGCCTTTTTTATACTCGATCACTGGGCTTTGTTATACACGTCCAGGGGACTTTGTTATACTCGTTCAGGGGTCTTTGTTATACTCGACCAGAGGACTTTGTTATACTCGATCAGGGGATATGTTATACTCGATCAGGGGACTTTGTTTTACTTGATTAGGGGACTTTGTTATACTTGATCATAGGACTTTGTTATACTCAACCAGGGGCCTTTGTTATACTCGATTAGAAAACTTTGTTATACTGGACCAGGGGACTTTGTTATACTCCACCAGGGACTTTTTTATACTCGATCAGGGGATATGTTTTACTCGATCAGGGGACCTTGTTATACTCGGTTCAGGGGACTTTGTTATACTCGTCCAGGGGGCTTTGCTATACTAGGATCAGGGTCTTTGTTACGCTCGATCAGGGGACTTTGTCTTACTCGATCAGGGCCCTTTGTTATACTCGACCAGGGGACTTTGTTATAATCGATTAGGGAACTTTGTTATGCTCGATCTGGGGACTTTGTTAAACTGGGCCAGGAGACGTTGTTATACTCTATCAGGGGATATGTTATACTTGATCAGGGGACTTTGTTATACTTGATCAGGGGACTTTGTTATACTGGACCAGGGGACTTTGTTATACTCGATTAGGGGACTTTGTTATACTCGATGAGGGAACGTTATTATACTCTTCTAGGGGGCTTTGTTATACTCGATCAGGGGACTTTGTTATACTCAATCAGGGGACTTTGTTACACTGGACCAGGGGACATTTTTATACTCGATCAGGGGACTTTGTTATACTCGACCAGGGGACTTTTTTATACTTGACCCAATGGACTTTGTTATACTCAATGAGGGGCCTTTGTTATACTCGATCAGGGGACTTGGTTATACGACATAGGGACTTGTTATACGCGATCAGGATCTTTTTATTCTCGACCAAGTGGACTTTGTTATACTCGATCAGGGGATATGTTATACTCGATCAGGGGACTTTGTTGTACTCAACCAGAGGACTTTGTTATACTCGATCAGGGGAGTTTGTTATACTCAATCAGGGGACTCTGATATACTCGATTAGGGGACTTTGTTATACTCGATGAGGGAGCTTTGTTATACTCGACCAGAGGACTTTGCTATACTGGACCAGGGGAATTTGTTATACTCGATCAGGGGCTTTGTTATACTCGACAAGGGGACTTTTTTATACTTGATCAGGGGACTTTGTCATACTCGATCAGTGGACTTTCCTATATTTGACCAATGGACTTTTACTATACTCGATGGGGGCCTTTGTTATACTCAATCACTGGGTTTTTGTTATACACGACCAGGGGACTTTGTTATACTCGTTCAGGGGTCTTTGTTATACTCGACCAGAGGACTTTGTTATACTCGATCAGGGGATATGTTATACTCGATCAGAGGACTTTGTTTTACTCGATTAGGGGACTTTGTTATACTTGATCATAGGACTTTGTTATACTCAACCAGGGGCCTTTGTTATACTCAATTAGAAAACTTTGTTATACTGGACCAGGGGATTTTGTTATACTCCACCTGGGACTTTTTTATACTCGATCAGGGGATATGTTTTACTCGATCAGGGGACCTTGTTATACTCGGTTCAGGGGACTTTGTTATACTCGTCCTGGGGGCTTTGTTATACTAGGATCAGGGTCTTTGTTATGCTCGATCAGGGGACTTTGTCTAACTCGATCAGGGCCCTTTGTTATACTCGACCAGGGACTTTGTTATGCTCGATCTGGGGACTTTGTTAAACTGGGCCAGGAGACGTTGTTATACTCTATCAGGGGATAGGTTATACTTGATCAGGGGACTTTGTTATACTGGACCAGGGGACTTTGTTATACTCGATTAGGGGACTTTGTTATACTCGATGAGGGAACTTTGTTATACTCGTCTAGGGGGCTTTTTATACTCGATCAGGGGACTTTGTTATACTCGATCAGGGGACTTTGTTATACTTGATCAGGGGACTTTTGTTACACTCGATCAGGGGACTTTGTTATACTCGACCAAGGGCCTTTGTTATACTCGATCAGGGGACTTTGTTATACGCGATCAGGAGACTTTGTTATACTCGATTAGGGGCCTTTGTGATACTCGATCAGGGGACTTTGTTATACTCCACCAGGGACTTTGTTATATTCGATCAGGGGATATGTAATACTCGATCAGGGGTCTTTGTTATACACGATCAGGTGTCTTTGTTATACTCGTCCAGGGGGCTATGTTATACTCGATCAGGGGACTTTGTCTCATTCGATCAGGTCCTTTGTTATACTCGACCTTAGGACTTTGTTATAATCGATCAGGGGACTTTGTTACGCTCGATCTGGGGACTTTGTTATACTGGGCCAGGAGACTTTGTAACACTCGATCAGGGGATATGTTATACTCGATCAGGGGACTTTGTTATACTGGACCAGGGGACTTTGTTATACTCGATCATGGGACATTGTTATATTCGATCAGGGAACTTTGTTATACTCGTCCTGGGGGCTTTGTTATACTCGATTAGGGAACTTTGTTATACTCGATCAGGGGACTTTGTTATTCTCGATCAGAGGACTTTGTTATACTCGACGAGGGGCCTTTTTATACTCGATTAGAAAACTTTGTTATACTCGACCAGGAGACTTTGTGATACTCGATCAGGGGACTTTGTTATACTCCACCAGTGACTTTGTCATATTCGATCAGGGGATATGTAAAACTCGATCAGGGGACTTTGTTATACACGATCAGGGGTCTTTGTTATACTCGTCCAGGGGGCTTTGTTATACTCGATCAGGGGACTTTGTTATATTCGATCATGGGACTTTGTCTTACTCGATCAGGGCCTTTGTTATACTTGACCAGGGGACTTTGTTTCACTCGATCATGGCCCTTTGCTATACTCGACCAGGGGACTTTGTTATAATCGATCAGGGGACTTTGTTATGCTCGATCTGGGACTTTGTTATACTCGATCAGTGGACTTTCCTATAATTGACCAATGGACTTTGCTATACTCGATGAGGGGCCTTTGTTATACTCGATCAGGGGCCTTTTTTATACTCGATCACTGGGCTTTGTTATACACGACCAGGGGACTTTGTTATACTCGTTCAGGGGTCTTTGTTATACTCGACCAGAGGACTTTGTTATACTCGATCAGGGGATATGTTATACTCGATCAGGGGACTTTGTTTTACTCGATTAGGGGACTTTGTTATACTTGATCATAGGACTTTGTTATACTCAACCTGGGGCCTTTGTTATACTCGATTAGAAAACTTTGTTATACTCGAGCAGGGGACTTTGTTATACTCCACCAGGGACTTTTTTATACTCGATCAGGGGATTTGTTTTACTCGATCTGGGGAC
>NW_024735993.1:0-6039 GCF_018991925.1 Homarus americanus
AGGTGTACCTGGGAGTGTCGGAGGTGTACCAGGGAGTGTCGGAGGTGTACCAGGGAGTGTCAGAGGTGTACCTGGGAAGGTCGGAGGAGTACCTGTGAGTGTGAGAGGTGTACCTGGGAGTGTCAGTGGTGTACCAGGGAGTGTCAGTGGTGTACCTGGAAGTGTCGGAGGTGTACCTGGGAGTGTCAGAGGATTACCTGGGAGTGTCTGAGGCGTACCTGGGAGTGTCAGAGCTGTACCTGATAGTGTCAGAGGTGTACCTGGGAGTGTCAGAGGAGTACCTGGGAGCGTCAGAGGAGTAACTCTGAGTGTCAGAGTTGTACCTGGTAGTGTCATTGGTGTACCTGGGAGTGTCAGAGGTGTACCTGGAAGCGTCAGAGGAGTACCTGGAAGTGTCAGAGGTGTACCTGGGAGTGTCTGAGGTGTACATGGAGTGTCAGATGTGTACCTGGGAGTTTCTGAGGCGTATCTGGGAGTGTCTGATGTGTACCTGGGAGTGTCTGAGGTGTACATGGAGTGTCAGATGTGTACTTGGCAGTGTCAGCGGTGTACCTGGGAGTGTCATGGGTATACCTGGGAGAGAAGTCAGCGGTGTACCTACCAGTGTCGGAGGTGTGCCCAGGGGAGTGTCCAGTGTGGGGAGTGTGGAGAGTGTACCTGGGGTGTGTCGGAGGTGTGCCTGGGGTGTCGGAGGTGCCTGGACAGTGTTGGAGCTGCTGGGGAGTGTCAGAAGTTAACACCTGGGAGTGTCAGGGAGTGTACCTGGGAGTGTCGGAGGTGCCTGGGGTGTCAGAGGTGTGCAGGAGTGTTTGGGGTGCCTGGGAGTGTCTGAGGTGTACCAGGGATTGTCAGTGGAGTACCTGGGAGTGTCAGAGGTGTACCTGGAGTGTCAGAGGTGTACCTGGAAGTGTCAGGGGTGTACCTGGGAGTGTCAGAGGTATACCTGGGAGTGTCAGGGGTGTACCTGGGAGTGGCAGAGGTATACCTGGGAGTATCAGAGGTGTACTTGGGAGTGTCAGAGGTGTACCTGGGAGTGTCAGGGATGTACCTGGGAGTGTCGGAGGTGTACCTGGGAGTGTCGGAGGTGTACCTGGGAGAGTCAGAGGTGTACCTGGGAGTGTCAGCGGTGTACCGGGTAGTGTATGATATATATGGACACAAAGTAGTGCCTTCAGCTGTATATTGTTATATTACTATTATTAATTATGTATAGTAAAGTATTACAGAACATGTATTAATTCTATGTAATATTCTATTTATTGTGCACCATATTATGTATATAAATTATCACATTTATACTTTATGTATTCAGCTTGTGAATGCTGGCATTTGTACAGGCCAGCGCGTAGTAATACATAGATAGATGTAGTCAAGACAGAGTCCTGGTGGCGTGACCACGGGCTCCTGCGTCCTACTGTATTATATCTCCCGTACGAGAATAGAACCTACTTTTAAAGACAACAAGTGTTTGTATATACCCTCAGTAGTATAGAACATTCTTTGGGTATCTGGCAATACGCTAGATGGCGCAGTGATTAATTCTCAGTGAGATACAGTGGACCAAGCCTTCCCCGGACTCTGTTTATGGCGTCTCTTCCACTTCAGCCGACAGCAAGACTACTACAAGCCTCTGGACTTACAGTGTTGTGAAGTGCTATGCTGTGTACAGTGCTGTGCTGTGAAGTGAAGTGTTTTGTGAAGTGCTGTGCTGTGCTGTGTATTTTAATCATAATTGTCTGTGCAAGTTGCGGTCAGCTGACTAAGGGAGCGACCCGACAGTACGTGCTCTCCCGTCTATGGTCTGAGGGTGACTGAGGAGCTACGCGACGCTGGCCACTCGCTCCTACGTCTGGCAGCGCGCCAAGTCTCTCCCCTCCCGCCAGACACACACACACACACGCATTCACCTTATATTTCTGGTGACTTACTGTAAACTTCTGTAATTCTGTGCATAGATTACGAGGGGCTGACCCGGTCTTTTGCACAGATAGAGTACGGAAGCAGTCGGCATGTCTCACAGGGATCATAACGATACCCTGGACGATGGGGCTACGAGTTTTAGTGTGGGAGATCTCTCCCCACCCACCCACACTCCCCACAGTGACAATGCCCAATCACCCACAGAATCTCCTCGCTCGTCGCGAGCCAGCTCTCCTGCGATACATGCGTCCACAGATCTCCTTCAACTGATAAAGTGGATGGAAACTTCTCGACGCCAGGACGATATGGCAAGGAGAGAAGAGGAAGAAATTAGGTACAAAGAGTCTGAAAGACGACGCCACAAAGAGGAACAAACACGCAGAGAACTCGAAGAGATACGTAGACGTGAGGATGACCTTAGAAGACAGGAGGATCAAGCCAGATTTGAAGCTTTGATTTCTCTGTTAGCCTCCCCACAACGTTCTACCGTACAAGATTCGTCTGCTACAACTGATGTTGATGCGACTAGAGGTACTGGTACCTCATTTTCCAGAGTCGGAACAACACCTCAAAAGGCTGCTGTACAGACGCCTCCCTCTCTGATGTCTGACGCTTCTTATCAGATGTTTCGGGAATGGCGTCGACGTTGGCAAGACTACGCAACAATGGTTGACTTGTCCAGTTTATCACAGCCGAAACAAATGATCCAGCTTCGTATGTGCTTGTCCTTAGAGACACAACGTACTCTCGAGCACACACTTCAAGTGCCTCCTACGACAACTCTGACGGTAGAGGCCGTGCTCGACAAGTTGCAGGAACACGTCAAGGGACAGCGCAACGAAGCACTCAGAAGACAACTCCTCCAATGTAAACAGCTTGATGGAGAATCTTTTGACGCGTTTTTTGTAAGGCTCAAAAGGTGTTCAGAGGAAGTTGATGTTTGTCCCGGACATTCTCAAGTCTGTGAAGAAACACAACTTAAGACAATTATCTTAACGGGTGTCCGAGATGAAGAGCTAGTTCAGCGTCTCATTTCCCTCGACCCCACTTCCTCCCTTCAAGATGTTGTTACGAAATGTCGAGCGTATGAGGCCGCCAGGTGTGCGACTTCAGCTTTACGCTCACAGCCTGACCAGGTGAGGGCAGTGTCTTCCTACAGAAAGGGTAAGAAGCAGCAAGGTAACCCCACCCCTCACCCTCCAGCCACACCTTCAGCAGCAGCTTTGTGTAACAGCTGTGCGAGACAGCATAATGCCTCCCAGTGCCCAGCTGCTAAAAGCGTGTGCAGAAGTTGCGACCGCCAGGGTCACTGGGCTTACACAGTCAAGTGCCCTGCTAGCAAAGTTCAGTGTAGACTTTGTGGTCGTGTGGGCCATTATGACAAATGTTGTCGTAAGAAGACACATAAAGGACACCACCTAGGATCCAAGAAGTCATCCTCAGGTAGTGCTGGCGCGCCCCCTCCTTCTGGCAAGCATCAAGACGCTGTGTCCAGTCGTTCCTGCCGTCGTGTACGTAGTTCCACAGACACGACGCCCCAGCACATCAATGTCGTCATTTCTTACGGTAACTCATCATCCAGTCTTCAGATGTTACCTGACACCGGTGCTGACGTCTCAGTAATTGGTCCACAACATTTAGCAAGTTTGGGAATACCCCGGAGCAACCTACAGCCCCCTCCTCAGACAACGAAACTGACAGCTGATGGTTCCAAGATGGCTCCAGCGTTGGGATCTTTCTGGGCTACCCTTACCTTTGGTAAGCAGTCTTGCTCCGCCCGGATTGATGTTCATAATGGTATCCCGACTCCGCTCTTATCATATGGCCATTGTCAGGGGTTGGCCATTATTTCCAAGGAATTCCCTAAACCTATTTCATTGAAGGCCGTCTTCACATCAGAAGAGTCTACAGCACCGGATGCAGACAAGACTCTTGAAGATCTCCGCACCGCAGCCCGGGCCGACCCTTCCTACATCCGGCTCGTCGACTGTGTGTCTCAGGGATTTCCATCGAATCGATACGACCTTCATGAATCGCTACTCCCGTACTGGAAAATACGCGAGGACCTCTATTGTGATGGAGACCTCGTCTTGTATGGTCCACGAGTAGTTATTCCTGCTGCCCTACGCCGCCGTACCTTGGCCCGCCTTCACGACAGCCATCGAGGAGTGGAGGCCACCAAGCGACGGGCGAAGCAGACTGTATTTTGGCCCGGAATTGACGCGGACATTACAAGTACCGTCCGTGCCTGTGAACCATGCCAGACTCTGCAACCTAGCCAGCAACAGGAACCTTTAATGTGCGACGATAACCCTTCAAGACCCTTCGAGTCTGTGTCGGCCGATTTCTTTGCAGTTGCAGGGAAGTCCTTCCTCGTCATTGCCGACCGACTGTCTGGATGGCCTGTTGTCGTCCCCTGTGGTAGTGATACAACGGCTACTGCTACCATCCGGAGCTTCAGGCATTACTTCAGAGAAGTTGGTGTTCCCCTCCGCCTCAGGACTGATGGAGGACCCCAGTTCACCAGCCACGAGTTCAGGGACTTCATGGACCGTTGGGGAGTCCGTCATGTCGTGACCTCGCCCCACTACCCCCAGGCGAATGGACACGCTGAAGCCGCAGTCAAGACTGTGAAACACCTGATCCTTAAGGTGTCACCCTCAGGAAATATCGACTGCGAGGACTTCGATCGAGGTTTGTTGGAGTTACGCAACACCCCGAACTTCACCGGACGCTCCCCAGCCCAGGTTCTATACGGACATCATCTCAGGTCTTGTGTTCCTGCCCACCCGAAGTCTTTTTCTCAAGAGTGGCAGGCCAAGACTGAAGAATGTGACCGCCGTGCAGCAGAACGAGCCGCAGATGTTGCTGCTCGGTACGACTGTCATGCCCGCCCCCTTCCCAGGTTGAGTATCGGTCAGCAGATCAGGATTCAAGATCCGGTATCTCACCGCTGGGACAAGGTTGGGGTTGTGTGGTGTCTGAACATTTCATTTTAGATTTACTAAATATTTGATGTCTCTAAAGTAAATCCATCCCCACCTTGTGTTTCTGCCCCAGTACTCCGCAGGTCCGAGCGACTCAGAAACAAATGGTCCGCTCAAGATGAAACTATGAGCGTATAGGGGGGAGGGAGGTGTATGATATATATAGACACAAAGTAGTGCCTTCAGCTGTATATTGTTATATTACTCTTATATTACTATTATTAATTATGTATAGTAAAGTATTACAGAACATGTATTAATTCTATGTAATATTCCATTTATTGTGCACCATATTATGTATATAAATTATCACATTTATACTTTATGTATTCAGCTTGTGAATGCTGGCATCTGTATAGGCCAGCGCGTAGTAATACATAGATAGATGTAGAAGTAGTTAATACCGAGTCCTGGTGGTGTGCCCACAGGCTTTTCCTGTGTCCGACTGTAATATCTCCCGTACGAGAATAGAACCTACTTTTAAAGACAACAAAAGTGTTTGTATATACCCTCAGTAGTATAGAACATTCTTTGGGTATCTGGCAATACGCTAGAGGTAGTGTCAGCGGTGTACCTGGGAGTGTCAGCGGTGTACCTGGGAGTGTCAGCGGTGTACCTGGGAGTGTCAGCGGTGTACCTGGGAGTGTCAGAGGTATACCTGAGAGTATCAGAGATGTACCTGGGAGTGTCAGATGTGTACCTTGGAGTGTCACAGGTGTACCTGGCAGTGTCAGAGGTGTACCTGGCAGTGTCAGAGGTGTACCTGTGAGTGTCAGAGGTGTACCTGGGAGTGTCAGTGGAGTACCTGGGAGTGTCAAAAGTGTACCTGGGAGTATCGGAGGTGTATCTGGGAATATTGGAAGTGTTCTTGGGAGTATCAGAGGTGTACCTTGGAGTGTCGGAGGTGTACCTGGGAGTGTCACAGGTGTACCTGACAGTGTCAGAGGTGTACCTGACAGTGTCAGAGGTGTACCTGGGAGTGTCAGAGGTGTACCTGTGAGTGTCAGAGGTGTACCTGGGAGTGTCAGTGGAGTACCTGGGTGTGTCAAAGGTGAACCTGGGAGTATCGGAGGTGTACCTGGGAATATCGGAGGTGTTCCTGGGAGTATTAGAGGTGTACCTGGGAGTGTCG
>NW_024735994.1:0-27500 GCF_018991925.1 Homarus americanus
GGTAATACTGACCAGGTAATACCAGACCAGAATTAATACAGACCAGGTAATACCTGACCAGGTAATACAGACCAGGTAATGAACCAGAGTAATACTGACGATAATACAGACCAGGTAATACTGACCAAGTAATACGAACCAGAGTAATACAGACCAGGTAATACTGACCAGGTAATACAGACCCAGAGTAATACAGACCAGAGTAATACTGACAGGTAATACTGACCAGGTAATACTGACCAGGTAATAAAGACCAGGTAATACAGACGGAGTAATGGTTGAGTAATACAGGCCAGGTAATACGGCCAGGTAATACGGTAGGTAATACAGACCAGGTAATACAGACCAGGTAATACTGACCGGGTAATACCCAATGAGTAATACAGACCAGGTAATACTGACCAGGTAATACAGACCGATGTGCTGACCAGGTAATACTGACCAGGTAATACTGACCAGGTAATGACCAGGTAATACCAGACCAGGTAATACTGACCGGGTAATACCAGACAGGTAATACAGACCAGATAATATGACCCAGATATTACAATTGAGTAATACTGACCAGGTAATACTGACCAGGTAATACTGACCGGAAGTAATGCAATGATGTGCCAGCCAGGTAATACAGACCAGGTAATACTGACCAGGTAATACAGACCGAGTAATACTGACAGGTAATACCAGACCGATGGCCCACAGACCAGGTAATACTGACCAGGTAATACAGACCACGTTAATACAGACCAGGTAATACAGACCAGGAGTAATGCCCAGCCAGGTAATACAGACCAGGTAATACAGACCAGGTAATACCAGACCGGAGTATTAGACCAAAAATTAATACTGACCAGGTAATACAGACGGGTAAATACTGACCAGGTAATACCAGACCAGGTAATACCAGCCAGGTATTACTGACCAGATATTACAGACCGGGTAATACTGATAGAACCAATACTGACGAATTAATGCCCAAGCCAGGTAATACTGACCAGATAATACTGACCAGGTATTAGACCAGGTAATACTGACCAGGTAATGCTGACCAGGTAATACTATTGGGTAATACCCAATAAAATTAATACAGACCAGGTAATACAGACCAGGTAATACTGACCAGGTAATGCTGACCCAGGTAATACTGACCAGGTAATACAGACCAAGGTAATACAGACCAGGTAATACTGACGAATTAATACAGACCAGGTAATATGACCAATTAATACTGACCAGGTAATATGACCAGAATAATACTAGACCAGATGTACAGACCAGGTAATACAGACCAGGTAATACAGACCGGAGTAATACAGACCGAGGTAATACTGACCGGAGTATTACTGACCGGAGTAATACAGACCAGGTAATGCTGACCAGGTAATACAGACCAGGTAATACAGACCGGGTAATGCTGACCAGGTAATACAGACCAGGTAATACTGACCAGGTAATACAGACAGGTAATACAGACCGGGTAATACAGACAGGTAATACAGACCGGGTAATGCTGACCAGGCAATACTGACCGGGCAATACCAGACCAGGTAATACCCAGCCAGGTAATATGCCTGACCAATTAATACTGACCAGGTAATACTGACCGGGTATTCAATACAGACCGGAGTAATACAGACCAAAAAATTAATACCAGACCGGGTAATACAGACCAGGTAATACTGACCGTTAATACTGACCGGGTAATACCAGACCAGGTAATACTGACCAGGTAATACTGACAGGTAATACTGACCGGGTAATACCAGACCAGGTAATGCAGACCAATTATTACCAACCAGTATGCAATGAGTGTACAGACCAGGCAATACCAGACCAGGTAATACTGACCAGGTAATACTGACCAGGTAATACAGACCAGGTAATACTGACCAGGTAATACAGACCAGGTAATACCAGACCAGGTAATACTGACCAGGTAATATTGACCAGGTAATACTGACCAGGTAATACAGACCAGGTAATACAGACCAGGTAATACTGACCAGGTAATACCAGACCAGGTAATACTGACCAGGTAATATGACCAGGTAATACCTGACCAGGTAATACAGACCAGAGTAATACTGACCCGAGTAATACTGACCAGGTAGCTGAACCAGGTAATACAGACCAGGTAATACTGACCAGGTAATACAGACCCGGTAATACTGACCAGGTAATACAGACCAGGTAATGCGAAGCCAGATAATACTGACAGGTAATACTGACCGATAATACAGACCGGAGTAATACAGACCCGATAATACAGACCAGGTAATACAGACCAGAGTAATGCAATAGAGTAATACTGACCAGAGTAATACTGACAGATATGCAACCGGAAGTGGCCTGGCCAGGTAATACTGACCAGGTAATACTGACCAGGTAATACAGACCAGGTAATACAGACCAGGTAATACTGACCAGGTAATACAGACCAGGTAATACAGACCAGGTAATACTGACCAGGTAATACTGACCAGGTAATACAGACCGGAGTAATACAGACCAGGTAATACTGACCAGGTAATACAGACCAGGTAATACCAGACCAGGTAATACTGACCAGGTAATACAGACAGGTAATACAGACCAGGTAATACAGACCAGGTATTACTGAACCAGGTATTACAGACCGAGTAATACTGACCAGGTATTACAGACCAGGTAATACTGACCAGGTAATACAGACCGTTAAACAGACCAGGTAATATGACCAGAGTAATACAGACCAGGTAATACAGACCAGATAATACAGACCAGGTAATACAGACCAGGTAATACAGACCAGGTAATACAGACCAGGTAATGCAACCAGGTAATACAGACCAGGTAATACTGACCAGGTAATATGACCAGGTATTACAGACCAGGTAATACAGACCCAGGTAATACTGACCAGGTAATACCAGACCAGGTAATACAGACCGTGTACTGACAGGTAATACGAACCAGGTAATACTGACCAGGTAATACAGACCGGAAGTAATACAGACCAGAGTAATACTGACCAGGTAATACCAGACCAGGTAATACACAGACCAGGTAATATGACCAGGAAGTAATACTGACCAGGTAATAAGACCAGGTAATACTGGACAGGTAATACAGACCAGGTAATACAGACCAGGTAATACTGACAGGTAATGCGGCGGTAATACAGACCAGGTAATACAGACCAGGTAATACTGACCAGGTAATACTGACCAGGTAATACAGACCAGAGTAATACTGACCAGGTAATACAGACCGGGTAATACCCAGCCAGGTAATAATACTGACCAGGTAATACTGACCAGAGTAATACTGACCAGGTAATACAGACCGGTATGCAATGGTGTAGACCAGAGTAATACAGACCAGGTAATGACCAGTAATACTGACCAGGTAATACTGACCAGGTAATACTGACCAGGTAATACTGACGGGTAATACAGACCAGGTAATACTGACCAGGTAATACACAGACCAGGTAATACTGACCAGGTAATACAGACCAGGTAATACAGACCAGGTAATACTGACCAGGTAATATAGACCAGGTAATACAGACAGGTAATACCAGACCAGGTAATACTGACCAGGTAATACAGACCGGTATTGCACCAGGTAATACTGACCAGGTGTGGACAGGTAATACCCCCGGCCAGAATTAATACAGACCAGGTAATACTAGGCCAAATTAATACAGACCAGATATTACAGACCAGGTAATACTGACCAAAATTAATATAAGACCAGGTAATACAGACCAGATAATACAGACCAGGTAATACTGACCCAGGTAATACAGACCAGCAGGTAATACAGACCAGGTAATACAGATAAGAGTAATACAGACCAGTGTCTGACCAGGTAATACAAGCCAGGTAATACCCAGCCAGGTAATACAGACCAGGTATTACAGACCAGTAATACCCAGCCAGAGTAATACAGACCAAATGTGCAACTGAGTAATACTGACCAGAGTAATATGACCAGAGTAATACTGACCAGGTAATACTGACCAAGAGTAATACAGACCAGGTAATACTGACCAGAGTAATGCTGACAGAGTAATACTGACCAGAGTAATGCAACCAGGTAATACAGACCAGGTAATACTGACGGAGTAATACAGACCAGGTAATACTGACGGGTAATACAGACCGAATTAATACAGACGGGTAATACTGACCGGGTAATGCTGACCGGGTAATATGACCGGTGTACGGCCAGAATGTGCGGTATTGAGTAATACTGACCAGGTAATACTGACCGGAGTAATACAAACCGATGTACAGACCAGGTAATACTGACCAGGTAATACTGACCAGGTAATACTGACCAGGTAATACTGACCAGGTAATACCAGACCAGGTATTTTGACCAGGTAATACTGACCAGGTAATACTGACCAGATGTACTGACCAGGGTAATACAGACCAGGTAATACAGACCAGGTAATGCTGACCAGGTAATACCAGACCAGGTAATACAGACAGAGTAATACTGACCAGGTAACAGACCAGGTAATACAGACCAGAATAACGGCCGGGTAATGCTGACCAGGTAATGGACCAGGGTATTACCGGACCAGATAATACAGACCAGATATTGACCGAATTGATACGGACCGGAATATTACCAGACCGAATTGGCTGGACCGAATTAATGAGACCAGATATTACTGGAATGGGTAATGCTGACCAGGTAATGCTGACCGGGTAATACTGGACCGAATGTTAATACTGATAGCCGGAATACAGACCGGAGTAATCTGGACCGAATTAATGCTGACCAGGTAATACTGACCAAGTGTCTGGACCGGGTAATATGGACCAGGTAATACTGACCGGAATGTACTGACCGGAGTAAAATAAGAATAAGGTAATACAGACCAGGTAGTACAGACCAGGTAATACTGACCAGGTAATACTGACCAGGTAATACAGACCAGGTAATACTGATACAGGTAATGCAAGCCGGAGTATTACGGACCAGATGTGGACCAGGTAATACTGACCGGGTCAATACTGACCAGGTAGCCTGAACCAGAGTAATATGACCAGGTATTACCAGTTGAGTAATACTGACCAGGTAATACCAGACCAGATAATACCAGACCAGCCAGGTAATGCCCAGCTTCAGGTAATACAGACCAGGTAATACAGACCGGAGTAATACAGACCAGGTAATACTGACCAGGTAATACTGACCAGGTAATACTGTCGATAATACAGACCAGGTAATACTGACCAGGTAATACAGACCAAATAATACTGACCAGGTAATACAGACCAGGTAACACTGACCAGGTAATACTGACCAGAGTAATACAGCCGATGTACAGACCAGGTAATACTGACCAGGTAATACTGACCAGGTAATACTGACCAAATTATTACAGACCAGGTAATACTGACCCGATATTACGAACCAGGTAATACTGACCAGGTAATACAGACCAGGTAATACAGACGGGTAATACTGACCAGTAATACTGACCAGGTATTACCCGACCAGGTATTACCAGACCAGATGACCGCAGACCAGGTAATACTGACCGGGTATTAGACCAGGTAATACTGACCGGGTAATACCAGACCAGGTATTACGGACCAGGTAATACAGACCAGGTAATACTGACCAGGTAATGCAGCCAGGTAATACAGACCAGGTAATACTGACCAGGTAATACAGACCAGGTAATACTGACCGGGTAATACCAGACCAGGTAATACTGACCGGAAGTAATACAAACAGGTAATACTGACCAGGTAATACAGACCGGAGTGTACAGACCAGGTAATACACAGACCAGGTAATACTGACCAGGTATTACTGACCGGGTAATGCTGACCAGGTAATATGACCGGGTAATACAGACCGATAATATGACCAGGTAATGCCCCGGTGGGTAATACCAGACCAGGTAATACTGACGGTAATACTGACCAGGTAATACCAGACCAGAAATGACTGGGTAATACTGACCAGTAATACTGACCAGGAAGTAATACAGACCAGATGGCCACAGACCAGGTAATACTGACCGTTAATACTGACCAGGTAATACTGACCAGGTAATACTGACCAGGTAATACTGACCAGGTAATACAGACCAGGTAATACTGACCAGAATTAATACAGACCAGGTAATACAGACCAGGTAATACTGACCAGGAAATATGACCAGGTAATACAGACCAGGTAATACTGACCCGATAATACTGACGAGTAATACTGACCAGGTAATACTGACCAGGTAATACAGACCAGGTGGCCACAGACCGGAGTAATACAGACCCAGGTAAATACAGACCAGGTAATACAGACCAGGTAATGCTGACCAGGTAATACAGACCAGGTAATACAGACCAGATGGCCTGACCAGGTAATACAGACCAGGTAATACTGACCAGGTAATACAGACGGGTAATACTGACCGGGTAATACAGACCAGGTAATACTGACCAGGTAATACTGACCAGGTAATACAGACCAGGTAATACCAGACCAGGTAATACTGACCAAGTAATACTGACCAGGTAATACTGACCAGGTAATACTGACCAGGTAATACAGACCGTTAATACAGACCAGATAATACAGACCAGGTAATACAGACCAGGTAATACAGACCAGGTAATACTGACCAGGTAATACTGACCAGGTAATACAGACCAGGTAATACTGACCGGGTAATACTGACCAGGTAATACTGACCAGGTAATACAGACCAGGTAATACAGACCAGGTAATACAGACCAGGTAATACTGACAGGTAATACTGACCAGGTAATACAGACCAGATAATACAGGTAGATAATCTGAGACTAAAGATGTACGGCCAGGTAATACAGACCAGGTAATACAGACCAGGTAATGCTGACCAGGTATTACTGACCAGTGGCCTGGTGGAAGTGGCGGACAAATTAATACTGACCGGAGTAATACAGACCCAGGTAATACAGACCAGTATTTACAGACCAGTAATACAGACCAGGTAATACTGACCAGGTAATACTGACCAGAGTAATACTGACAGGTAATACAGACCAGGTAATACAGACCGAGTAATACTGACCAGGTAATACAGACCGGGTAATACTGACCAGGTAATACTGACCAGGTAATACAGACCAGGTAATACTGACCAGGTAATACTGACCAGGTAATACAGACCAGGTAATACTGACCAGGTAATACAGACCAGGTAACAGACCAGGTAACCAATACGAACCAGGTAATACAGACCAGGTAATACTGACCAGGAGTAGCTGGTGAGTAATACAGACCAGGTAATACCCCAGAAACCAGAGTAATACTGACCGAGTAATACAGACCAGGTGGCCTGAACCAGGTAATACTGACCAGAGTATTACCCCAGCCAGGTATGCAGACCGTCAATACAGACCAGGTAATACAGACCAGGTATTACAGACCGGAGTATTACGGACCAGATGTGCAGACCAGTGTACAGACCGGAGTATTACTGGACCGGGTATTACTGACCAGGTAATACTGACCGGGTATTCATTATTACAGACCAGGTAAATACCCCAATGAATGTCTGACCAGGTATGCAAATGGGTATTACAGACCGGGTATTACAGATAGACCAATACAGACCGGGTAATGCTGAGCCGGGTAATGGACAAAAAGATAATGGACCGGGTATTACTGACCAGATATTACAGACAGATAATGCTGACCTAAGGTATTACAGACTGGGTAATACTGACCAGATATTACAGACCAGGTAATACTGACCGGAGTAATACCAGACCAATTAATACAGACCAGGTAATACAAGACGGGTAATGCTGACCAGGTAATACAGACCAGGTAATACAGACCAGGTAATACTGACCGGAGTAATACCAGACCAGGTAATACTGACCAGGTAATACAGACCAGGTAATACTGACCGATGGCCTGGACAGGTATGTGACCAGGTAATGCTGGCCAGGTAATACTGACCAGGTAATACCCCGGCCGATGTACTGACCAGTGTAATACAGACCAGGTAATACTGACCGAGTAATACTGACCAGGTAATACTGACAGGTATGCGGCAGAGTAATACTGACCAGGTAATACAGACCAGGTAATACTTGCACAGGTAATACCCGTGATGTACTGACCGGACGTACAGACCAGTGTGTGAACCAGGTAATACAGACCAGGTAATACAGAGGTAATACTGACCAGGTAAACTGACCGTAATACTGACAGGTAATGATTTTTAAAAGACTGAAACACCTTCTACTTGTTGCTGTTGTTTATTGTTATTGTTGTTGTCAGTGATTCCCCGCCTCTGCTGACGTCACCACTAAGGGGGCGCTGACGGCGTTGTCGAATGGTAATTTTATAAATGTGTGTGTGTGAAGGGTTTTTTATGAAGTATGTATGTATGTGCAGTTGTGTATGTATGTATGTATGTATGTGCGTAGTGTATGTGTATTAGGTAGACATAAGACAGACCGTTGTGCTAGGGAAAGTGTTTACATTATACTGTATTGTGCCTCGTTTACCCCGGCGTTCGAAATCCACGCCTGGTGAAGGGACGCCTGGCGAAGACAAGCACGACAGACATACAAAACACCCTCATTTGCATATACCGTCATAAGGGCGACCAACATAGCCAATATCAGCGAGATTTTCACACTACGGATCACCAAAGTTGGTTAATAATGACACCGTCACCATAATCACCACCATCATGGAGTAGTCACCATTACCAACACAATATTCACTCACCATCCTCATCGTCATCCTTCATCATTATCATCATCACCATGACCACCATCATCATCATCACCACCACCATCGTCATCACCACCACCACCATCGTCATCCACCACCACCACCACCATCATCATCACCATCACCACCATCGTCATCATCACCACCACACCACATCATCATCATCACCACCATCGTCATCATCACCACCACCACCACCACCATCATCACCATCACCACCATCGTCATCACCACCACCACCACCATCGTCATCATCACCACCATCGTCATCATCACCACCATCGTCATCACCACCACCACCGTCATCACCACCACCACCGTCATCATCACCATCACCACCATCGTCATCATCACCACCATCGTCATCATCACCACCATCGTCATCATCACCACCGTCGTCATCATCACCATCATCATCACCATCACCACCATCGTCATCACCACCATCGTCATCATCACCACCATCATCACCCACCACCATCGTCATCATCACCATCACCACCATCATCACCACTACCACCATCGTCATCACCACCACCACCATCGTCATCACCACCATCGTCATCATCACCACCACCACCATCGTCATCACCACCACCGTCATCATCACCATCACCACCATCGTCCATCATCACCATCACCACCATCAATAGGTTATATATACACATAATCAAACACAATATTCATTCAGGTGAAATTACTGCCGATAACTTTCACATATTTAGACTATCAATAAACACATTAACGAGGTCATCACACACACACACACACACACTACCCCAAACTTTCCTCGCTCATACATACAATCCTCAAGTCAGTCATTCACACTCTCAACACTCCTCCTCACCCTCACACCCTCACCCTCACACACTCTCACCCTCCACCTACTCACCCTCCACACACTCTCACACTCATTCACACCCTCACACGTGTGTTTTGCCCCTCTATTGCCGCTGCTGGTCCGTAAAAACTGGGACACAGTACAGGCAACACGCGTGACTGGCTCTGGGGTGTGGTGGTGAGGGAGGGAGGGAGAGTGAGATGGTGAGAGGAGGAGGTGTGTGAGAATGTGAGAGGGAGGTGTGTGTGATAGGGAGGGGTGTGTGGAGGGAGGGGTGTGTGGCAGTGGAGAGAGGCGCCTGGTGGTAGGGGGAGAGAGGGAGGGAGGCGCCTGGTGGAAAGGGGAGAGAGGGAGGGCGTGTGAGTTTTTTTTTGTTGGAGAGGGGGTATAGGAGGCTAGTAATTGAGGAGTTGAGGAGCACGTGGGTGAACGTATATATTGGTGGTTATTAGGCGGTGTGGGAAGGAGGTGAATGGTGATGGTGTGTAGGAGGAGGTGAATGGTGGGGTAGTGGGGGAGGTGAATGGTGGGGTAGGTGGGAGGGAGGTGAATGGTGAGGAGTAGTGTGGGAGGGGGTGAATGGTGGGGTAGTGGGGGAGGGAGTGGTAGGTGGTAGAGTGATGTGGGAGGGAGGTGAATGGTGAGGTAGTGTGGAGGGAGGTGAATGGTGATGGTGTGTAGGAGGGAGGTGAATGAGTGGGGTATGGGAGGGAGGTGAATGGTGATGGTGTGTGGAGGAGGAGGTGAATGGTGGGGCAGTGTGGGAGGGAGGTGAATGGTGATGGTGTGGGAGAGTGGATGGTGGGGATGGTGTGGGGAGGAGGTGAATGGTGGGGTAGTGTGGGAGGGTGAATGGTGGGGTGGTGTGGGAGGGTGAATGGTGGGGTAGTGTGGGAGGGGTGAATGGTGGTGGTGTGTGGGAGGGGTGAATGGTGGGGTAGTGTGGGGAGGGTGAATGGTGGTGTGGGGAGGGGGTGAATGGTGGGGCGGTGTGGGAGGGATGAATGGTGGGGTAGTGTGGGGAGGGAGGTGAATGGTGGGTGGTGTGGGAGGTGAATGGTGGGGTGGTGTGGGAGGGAGGTGAATGGTGGGTAGTGTGGGAGGGAGGTGAATGGTGGGGTAGTGTGGGAGGGATGAATGGTGGGAGTGTGGGAGAGGGTGAATGGTGGGGGTAGTGTGGGAGGGAGATGAATGGTGGGGCAGTGTGGGAGGCGTGGTGTGGTAAGGATGTGAGTGGTGGTGTTTAAGGAAGGGAGGAAGTGTCTCTTTGGCAGACTACAAGACAGACAGACAGACAGACAGACATACATACATACACAGACATACATACATACATACATATAGATAAATTTACACTCCTCACACACACTTACCTCCACACACACACACACACACCTACACACCCTCACACACACACACTCACACTTACACTCACCCTCACACACACTTACTCACTCCACACACACACTTGCCTCACTCACACCCACATTCAAGTCAAAATTTTCAATCCATTTCCAACTCTTCCATCAATCATCAATTATCAATCCAAGCAGCAATGAATTATACGCACCGACGTGACCTTCCCAGACACTCTTAACAAAGGTCAGGGGAGGCCAGTGTCCCCCACAATCAATGCCAAGGTGGACCTTAACGTTACCCGAGAAGCAATAGTCGGGTAGAGTTCCCGATATTGCCTTCAGAGACTAGAGCCTGTTTATCGAGGTTAGACAATAGCAGACACACACACCCTCACACACACACCACACACACACACACACACACACACACACACACACACACACACACACACACACACACACACACACACACACACACACACACACACACACACACACACACACACACACACACACACACACACACACACACACACACACACACACACACACACACACACACACACACACACACACACACACACACACACACAATGAGTTATGCAGGTTGTTTAGAGTCCCTTGATGTTTGTGTCTAAAGCAGAATGAATATTGAGGGAGAAAGATGTTTACAGAAGAATAACATAAATGCAATCAAGTTTTCAGTTACACAATAGAAAGTACGAGAGAAAGTTCTAAGTCAAGGCAACAACAACAACAAATCGATGAAAGTTTTAAAATCGTGAAACAAAACCTCAGGAGAAAAGTTCTAAGTCAAGGCCAGGAATTCGAGAACCGTTTTTGTCACATACACATAGAAAGTCGAGAAAGTTGTGTCACACAAAACAGATACTCAAGAGAGAGAGAGAGAGAGAGAGAGAGAGAGGTTTACCTAAAAAATACTACACTCAAAGGACAGTAAGGCAAATGGCCGAAATCCAGGAGGAAAACAAATCGTCTGCAAGAATTATATTTTTCCTTCAACTTTTTCCCTCTTTATAAAGTTGTATTTCATTGATAAGTGATTCAAACGACCTAGAAAAATATCTTGTCACCTGAGCAGGAAACAAAGCTGATACAATGTAAATAAAACAGGTATGAACATGTTTCTCATCAGCTGATACAATGTAAATAAAACAGGAATAAACATATTTCTCATCAGCTGATACAATGTAAACAGGAACGAACATGTCTCTCATCAGCTGATACAATGTAAACAGGAATGAACATGTCTCTCATCAGCTGATACAATGTAAACAGGAATGAACATGTCTCTCATCAGCTGATACAATGTAAACAGGAATGAACATGTCTCTCATCAGCTGATACAATGTAAACAGGAACGAACATGTCTCTCATCAGCTGATACAATGTAAACATGTATGAACATGTCTCTCATCAGCTGATACAATGTCAACAAACACACCTCAACACGTCAATAAGGTAGTGGTACTCACCCTGGGCAGGTCGCTCCCGGACGGCGGACAATCCTGGTCACATCTTGAACGTATCAATGACTCAATCTGCATAAACAAAAAAAATCATAATAAAGAAATAAATAAAGAAATATACATACGGTAAATCAAAGGTGACTTAGTAAAAATATAAGATAAATTATGTGGAGCCTTAGAGAGAAAAATATAAAGAAGAAAATGTGCTCGTCTAATGGTATCCAACTATGAATGTGGCTGTTAACTGGGCTAATGGCTATATACTGTTCACTCTATGCTTGCAATTGAGCCAAGTCAAAGGAAGCTCGTGATTGGTCGAGTCATGCCGGGTGAATAACAGTAGGGAGGAGGGGAGGAAGGTGGAAGGTAGGGGAGAGGGGGAGGAGGGAGAAGGAAGAGAGGAGGGGAGAGGGAATGGGTTAAGGAGGGAAGGGAAGTGAATGATGAGAGGGGGAGGATGGAAGAGAGGACTAGGGAGAGGAGAGAGAGAGGGAGGAGGGAGAAGGAAGAGAGGAGGGGGGAGAGGGAATGGGTTAAGGAGGGAGGGGAAGTGGAATGATGAGAGGGGGAGGATGGAAGAGAGGACTAGGGAGAGGAGAGAGAGAGGGGAAAGGAGGAGAAGGAAGAAAGGGGAGGGGAGAGGAAGGGTTAAGGAGAGAGGGGAAGTGAATGATGAGAGGGGGAGGATGGAAGAGAGGACTAGGGAGAGGAGAGAGAGAGGGAGAGGAGGAGGAAGAAGGAGAGACGGTGGTGGGAGGGGAGGGGAGGGAAGAGCATAAGGAAGGGAGGAGGGGAGGGAGGAAGAGGGAAAAGAGGGAGAAGAAGAGAGGGAGAAGAGGGGAAGGAAGGGGAGGGAGAGAGGTAGGAAGGGGGTAGAAGGGGGTACAGGGGAGGGAGGAAGTGGGGGTATACACCACTGAGCGTTTTAAACTTTTTTTTAATATATAACTTTAAAATAGATCAAGACTTAACTAATAATGAAGAGTTTTTAGATTAACCTGCTAAGGTTCCCCATTCTGCCTGCCCCCCCCCCCCACACACACACATCTCCCTCATAAACAGACAGACAGACAGGCAAACAGAGACAACCTCATAACCCCCCCCCCCCCACACACACACACACACACACACACACACACACACACACACACACACACACACACACACACACACACACACAGGTGAGAGAGCTTGCCACTCAACCAGGTCCGCATACATCAACCTTCTGAACGTTCCCTTGGCAACCACTTCATCACAAGCCACGGCGAGATTTAATGTTTGGTGTGTAGGAGAGAGAGAGAGAGAGAGAGAGAGAGAGAGAGAGAGAGAGAGAGAGAGAGAGAGAGAGAGAGAGAGAGAGGAGAGAGAGAGAGAGAGAGAGTGTAGAAGTAGAAGGGAGGGATAGAAGGAGGGAGAGAATGAAGGAGAGATGGAAAGGAGGGAAAGAGGGAGGGAAGGAATATAAGAGGGAATGTAGTAAAAGGAGGGAGTGGTAAAGGGAAGGAGGGAGGAAGGGAGGCTGGTAAGAAGGAAGGGAAGGAAGGAAGGAAAGGAGGGAGGGAGAGGACCGTGTTAATCCAGAATATGCTTTACGAAAATTCTGGTAATTAAAGAAGATTTAATGTTTAAGAGTAAAGTAGTAAATTACCCACTGGGAGCCTCGGAGGTCTTTACGGCGCCACCAACCGTGTTATTATCTCCCCCCCCCCCACACCCCCTCACTCTTTCCCCTCACACACACACCCCCCCTTTACCCCAAACCCTCCCTCCTTCACCCCACCTACACCCCATCCCTCTAGCCTACATCCTCCTTCCCCTCACATTCTGTACCTCATCCCTCCCTCCCACCCTCCCCACCCCCCCTCCCCCAACCCTTACCCTCCCTCCCCAACGCACACTTCTCTCCTCCTTCCCCCACTCCTAAACCCCCACTCCCTCCTCACCCTCCCCAACGCACACTTCTCCTCCCACTCCCTCCCCACCCTAAACCCCACCCCTCCTTACCCCCTCCCCAACGCACACTTCTCCTCCCACTCCCTCTACCCTAACCTATATTCTGTGACTCTCAAAGTGCTTTTAAATCAATGAACAGTCCGCCAGGTTCCATGTCTAAAGTTACATGTGATATTAAAAGGAATGTGATAACTGCCAATGAGAACAACTCTCGTATCGAATTTGTGTGGATTCCGTCCCATGTTGGAATTAGGTATCATGACCGTGCTGATAGACTGGCCAATGAGGCATGTAAGAAAGAAAATGTTGACTTTGACCTTGGCCTGTCCAATGCTGTACTTAAAAACATTCAAGTCAGAATCATGAACTCTGATCTAGAAGAACTGAGAAATGCAGAGAGACCTGGCAGTTGTAGCATTAGTAAATATGACAAATTTTGTGACGAGAGGTACCGGTATGGCCAGCATTAGGACAGAACCAGACAATGTGATGTAGTCGTGGCCAGAATTAGGCTTGGATACAGACACATCTGGCAAGTTAGTAACGCTGTACCCATACCGGAACACTTAGCATGTAAACTTTGTGATAAACCTTTAAAGCATACACCTGAACACTATATTATTGAATGTGACACTGTCAAAGACTTCAGGCCACCTGGCTTATTGTATCATGAACTTTGTCATTACTATATTGAATCGGGGGTGCTTGGGGACATTCTTGCTGTTTATCCCAAATTTGCTAGCCCACACTGATTAGTCTTCAATTAGAATATGACTTCCAATGTATATGAACCATTGTCCTACATGGCAGTGAACAGTGACATTACCCACATGACTCTGACCTATATATACTGTTAATGAATATGATGCATTTCTTTGTGTACGAACCTCTGTCCTGCGTGGCAGTGACAAGTGATACCACCCTCAGTGTCAAGACCTGACTGAATTACTCAGAATATGCAAAATGTACTCCAAGCTTTGTCAATAAATTTGTTAAACTAACTAAATTCTCCCTCCATCTACCCCAAACTCTCCCTCCCTTCCCTCTGCTATTTCTCTCTCTATTCACTTCCCTCTTCCCCCTTTCGTACTATTTACTCTATTTCGTATTGCGTTCCTCTTCTCCTATTCTGACTCTTTCTCCCTTCCATGCATATCTCTCTGTTTCTCCCTCCATTTCTTCTCTCCCTGCCTTCATTCTCTCTTTCTCTCCCTTCCATGCATGCCTCTCTATTTCCTTTTCTTTTCTTTATCTCTCACTCTCTCCCTTTCTTCCATATCCTCCTTCCATCTCTCTCCTTTCCTTCCTTCTCTCTCTCCCCATGTAATATTGGGAGGCCACAGCTAGCCCTCAGCTTTAGGATTATCGACCAAATGTGTTATTTACCACTGTGTCTCCACCCTAGCATTGTGCCCCTCTTGTTACCCACACTGCCGCTGCTAAATGACCCTGTTAGTTTACGAAGCTGCTGCCAAATGACCCTATTAGTTTACAAGGGTGTACGCAAATAGCCTAATTAGTTACAAAGATGTCGCAAAATTAACAGCTCTAGTTTACAAAGGTGTTGGTAAATGCTCATTATTAGTTTACAAAGGTGATAGTAATTGATCTTATTAGTTTACAAATGTGTTGGTAAATGGTCTTACTAGTTTACATAGGCGTCACACACACACACACACACACACACACACACACAAGGGTACTAACCTCCTCGCGTGAATGTGTCCCAGTCAGGGGGGCGTCGTCCAGTTGCCCGGGGGTCCTAAGGGGGTCCGTGGCCCCCTCATCCTCAACTCCTCTTGGGACCACTGATAGCCACTCCTTCCGCACCCCCTCCGTCCACCTGAGAGGAAGGGGGGTAAAAAAATAAAGAGGTAAATAACATGATGTAACTAGGTACCCCTTTCCTTTACCAGGGGGTGAAGGGGGGAGAAGAGAGGTGAAGGGGGAGAGGGTGAAAAGGGGGAAGGAAGAGGGGGGGGGAAAGGGGGTAAAGGGGAGTAAATACCTTCACACTATACTCTTTCCCTCACCCCTGCTACAGCTCTTACAGTTAACGCTCCAAGATCAGCATCCCGTTTTCTATGGCGTGCACTGTAGGGGAAACTATTACAATACACCAACACCCATAGAGTTTCATCCCACAAACAGTACACTCGCTAAAAGATTATTCTACACCTTTACGGGGTTAAACGACACAACGGACCGAGAAATCTGATAACACTGATCAAGGGTTCTGTCACAGTGATCATTGCGGGTGGTTTCAGAGCCAAGGGAACAGTGTATATTTTGTTACTGGGTGCAGATGAAGTCACAGTACAATACGTAACATGTCCACGAAGTAACAAGGAGATAAATGGATAACTAGATATAGATACGGATAAATGGATAACTAGATAGATACGGATAAATGGATAACTAGATAGATAAGGATAAATGGATAACTAGATAGATACGGATAAATTGATAAATAGATAAATTCGGATAAATGGATAACTAGATAGATACGGATAAATGGATAACTAGATAGATACGGATAAATACCTACTCAAGTTATATAGTAATACAAGTTTAATGTTGATTCGGCACGGGGAAGGAGAGAGAAGGGAGAAGGGGATGAAGAGGAAAGAGGAGAGGAGAAAAATGTTAAAAGAGGAGAACGAGGAGGAGAAAGAGGAGGAGGAGAAAGAGGAGGAGGAGGAGGAGAAAGAGGAGGAGGAGGAGAAAGAGGGAGGAGGAGGAGGGGAGAAAGAGGAGGAGGAGGTGGAGAAAGAGGAGGAGAAAAGAGGAGGAGGGAGAAAGAGGAGAGGTGGGAGAAAGAGGAGGAGGAGAAGGTGGAGAAAGAGGAGGAGGAGGAGGTGGAGAAAGAGGAGGAGGAGAAAGAGGAGGAGGAGAAAGAAAAGGTGGAGGAGGAAGAGAAAGAGAAGGTAGAGAAGAGTTAGATGAAGAAGATGAAGAGTAGAAGAAATAGGCGGAGGAAGAAGGCGAAGAAGAGTTCAAGGACGAGAAGTTAGAGAAAGAAGGGGCGAAAGAGGAAGAGGAGAAAACAGAGGAAGAGGAGAAGGAAGAGTACACGCCGACAATAATGGGCGTTCACTTACAGTCTATTCACCCTTTTCTCCTAATTAATGGGACACGCGCACGGCAGACAATGAGTGCCCAGGGAGTGCCAAAGGTGGAGGAGTGCCAAGGGTGGAGGAGTGCCAAGGGTGGAGGAGTGCCAAGGATGGGGGGTAGCAAGGGTGGGGTAGCTACAGGGGAGCAGGCAAGGTGGGAGCACAGGGGGGGAGGCAAGGGTGGGGGGGAGTGCTAAGGGTGGGGGTAGTTAAGGGGTGGGGGAGGCAAGGGTGGGGGTAGTGCTAAGGGTGGGGGGAGTGCTAAGGGGTGGGGGTAGTTAAGGTGGGGGGAGGCTAAGGGTGGGGGTGAAAGGCAGGAGCAAGGGTGGGGGAGGCCAAGGGTGGGGAGCCAAGGGTGGGGGGTGCTGGTGGGGAGGCAAGGTGGGGGTGCCAAGGTGGGGGGGAGGCGATGGTGGGGGGTAGTACATGGTGTGTGGGGGAGGTAAGAAACATGGGTGGGGGAGGCATATGGGGAGAAAAAGCAGGTGGGGGAGGCTGAGGGTAGCTAAGGTGGGGAGCACAGGGAAGAAAGGAAAGACAGGGGGAGCCAAGGGTGGGGGTGAAAGCAAGGGGGAGGCCAAGGGTGGGGGTGAAAAGCAAGGGTGGGGGTGAAAAGCAGGGGGGAGAGTGCCAAGGTGGGGTAGTGCCAAGGGTGGGGGAGCAAGGGGGGGTAAGGTGGGGGGCAGGCCAAAGGGGGTAGTGCTGGGGGTGGGGGAGGCTACAGTGTGGGGGTGTGCCAAGGGGTGGGGGGGAGTGCCATGGGTGGGGGGTAGTGCCAAGGGTGTGGGGGAGGCAAGGGTGGGGAAGAAACATGATGGGGGGGTAGCTAAAGGTGGGGTAGTGCCAAGGGTGGGGAAAAGGCGGTGGGGGTAGTGCCAAGGGTGGGGTAGCCAAGGGGGAGTGCCAAGGTGGGGGATGGCACAGGGGTAGTGCTGGGATAGTGCTATGGTAGTGCCAAGGGTGGGGAGGCAGGGGGAGACAGGGAGTGCCAAGGGTGGGGGGAGTGCCAAGGGTGGGGGGAGTGACAAAGATGAGGGAGTGACAAAGAAGGGAAGTGGGGCAACTGCCATTAAAAGCCTGTAGGAAACAGGGATTAAGAACTTACCGTCGGGATTAAGAACTTACCGTCGGTATTAACAGGATCAAGAACTCACCGTCGGGATCAGTAAATCTCTAAAACAAACTCCAACGGGAATAACATCTTACCATCGCGTCGGGAACAAGAACTCGCACACAAACCTTCCGTCGGGAGTAAACTAACTCTCCGTCGGGTGTAAACTAACTCACCGTCGGGGACAAGTACAGCCGGTACAGCAACAGTTTCCCATACGGCTGTTGTCGCATCCTCGTTCACCTGCGCTGTGCCTTCATAACCTGCTGCTGTACACCGCTGTTCATAACTCCCTGTACACCACTGTTCATAACTCCCTGTACACCCCTGTTCATATCACCCTGTACATCACCCTTCATAGCTCTCTGTACAGTGTTTCATTACGTCCTGCTGTACATCATTGTTCATAACTCCCTGTACATCATTGTTCATAACTCCCTGTACATCATTGTTCATAAGTCCCTGTACACCGCTGTTCATAAGTCCCTGTACACCGCTGTTCATAATTCCTTGTACATTGTGTATTCATCTCTCTTATCTTGCTATTCACTCCATTATTCAATTCCTTGCACTTTTCACCCATGGTTTATTCATTTTCCTTAGCGAGTTATTCATCTTTCCTCCTTATTATTAAGTTATTTATTTGTTTTTTCTTTCGTTGACTAATCAATTCACTTATTTTCCATTCACTGTTCACTGATATAATCCCTTTCTGACGGGTTATTCATTTTATTCACTAGATTTACTCAATTTTCTTCATATTTATTCATTTCCTTATTCCCGGGATATATTCATTTTCTTCTTCCTTAGATTTATTCAACTTTCATATTCCTCAAATTTATTCACTTCCTTCATCCATATCTTTAAATAGTCCCTGTTATTCATTTCCAATTAACAAGTCAATTTATTCGTTTCCATTTTAATTCATTTATTCATTTTTCTTCCTTCTATTCTTCACTAATCAATATTCTTCACTTTACATAATTATTCATTATTCTCTATGTACACTTACTCTACACGTTACTTATTTCACTTCTTCAATTCATTATACAGTGTTTCCCTTCAATGTATAATGTAAACACGACCTTCTCATTATCTTCACTTGTTATTCACATTATACATCTCACTTTCCCATAAAATTCAACTCCCTGGGATATACATATACGATATTATTGACTTTTATACATATGGATACAGAGACCAATATATATATATACATTTCACACGCATGTATAGCCAGTCATTCACGATATAACTGAACATTTATACATAAGAATACAAATTAAATATATGTATACATTTCTCGCGTGTATATCTACTCATTTACGATATAATTGACGTTTATACATACGAATACATATATTATACATATGAATACACAGTTTATACATAGCCATCCACGAGTCAAGAGTTGTACAGTAGGATGATGTGAATAAACCCAACCAACGAGTCTAGCTAACGAGGGCAGAACTAACGAAGAACACAGCCAACGAAGAACACAGCCAACGAAGAACACAGCCAGCGAAGAACAGACCCAACGAACAGCACAGCACACACACACACACACACACACACACACACACACACACACACATACACACACACACACACACACACACACACACACACACACACACACACACACATATACAGATACAAACACACACTCTGCACATATACACACCCACACACACACACACACACACACACACACACACACACCACAGGCCCAGCAGGTGAGACTAACTGACTGAATGACTGACCGACTCACTGACAGACAGACTGAGGTAGTTACATCCTGGCGACATAACACCTCAGGTCAAGTATCACACCGAACCAAAAGCTTAAAAGACTATAATCAAATAATACAAGAGGAAAAAAAATAATAAATACCATAAGAGTCGTCAAGGGTCAACTAAGAATTCGATTATGTCTCTTGTTTCTTATGGTCTAGCGCCCCCCCCCCCCACACACACATACGCACATATATACATACGACACACACACACACACACACACACACACACACATCGTCTACTGATGTGTGTGTGTGTGTGTGTGTGTGTGTGTGTGTTTGTATCTGTATATATGTGTGTGTGTGTGTGTGTGTGTGTGTGTGTGTTCGTATGTATATATGTGCGTATGTGTGTGTGTGTTTCCGTCCGAGTGAGTGTACATATAACATTAAAAACTAAACTTAACATGACAAAAGGAATCAGACCAAATTCCCTCCTAATGAGATAGATAGGCCGGACCCCCCCTCCTCAGACAGGCCGGACCCCCTCCTCAGACAGGCCGGACACCCCCTCCTCCCTCCTCAGACAGGCCGGACCCCCCCCCCTTCCTCCAAAAGTTTGTGAACGTGACTTTTCCTCCACATTAAGTCTTATTCCCCTGTTGTTTCGGCCAACAGTTGGAAAAGTTTAATGTGCAAGTTCTCTTAAATGTTTGTCTTAGGTGTTTGTGCTGGTGAACCAAAGCGATTCTTCCCGAAACCCGAAAGTGGATCATTATTATTATTATTATTACACCTTTTTTCAATTGCAATTGAACAATGTTACTTTTGGTTTCAACATCTTCGAATGGAATCAACATTCTTACACTTGATTAATAACAATCTTTACTTTCCGTTCAACAATCATCCAAAACTTTTCAACAGTCGTTCAACACGTGACAATGTTTACTTGCTTTCAACAATCGTCTCATTCTTCATTGACAATTCACTAATACTTTCAACATTTTACAAAACTAAGTAACAATCTTTAAAACATCATAACTATGCAAAAAGTTTATGTTTTGGTGTTTTTCGTAGATCGAAAGACTAGTTGATCCAATTCGAACTTTTGAAGCAAGTAACGAATCACCGAGTCGAGATGGTGTGCTACACACTCAGTATTTTCATTACGAGTGTGCAGCTTCTCCCGTATACAGTTCGTCGCCGAGCCCCTCCAGCATGCCACGGAGGCACCGAATAACAAGTGCTACAGATCGCGAGCGCATTATCGAGGCCTACAGAGCCGAACAAGATTTCCTCGTAGTTGCAGCAGCCCTTGGAGTTCAGCGCACCACGGCATACTCCACTGTGCGAGTATACCAACGCGAAAACAGGGTTGAAGCGGCTCACGCAGGAGGCAGACACAAGATCATCGACAATGAAACTCTGGATCTAATAGTGATGCTGCTTGAAGCAAACCCTATGATGACCTTGAGAGAGATAAAGGAGGAGGTCATGGATATATTTCCTACAAAACCACATTTCAGTGAGGTAACGCTTTCGCGTTATTTGGAGGGGGAGCTGATATCACTGAAAATGTCCCGTGACTCCCCAGCAGAAAGAAATTCTCCCGCAGTAAAGGAGGCGAGACACGCGTACGCTATGTGGATGCTGGCGACGGGTCTACAGCAGCAACTAGTATACATTGATGAGACAGGTATGTAATTATGTAACCACTTATCAACTATCTGTAGTATGTACTACATAATTACTTAAGTAAACTGTATGTAACGAGTGAGTACTAAATATTGATCTCAGTTTGATGCATCGTACAACTTTCCTTGTGTTAATGTTTAATTACATTACAGTATGACTACAGTACATACACTGATGTTTTATTTCCAGGGTTCAATCTGTGGACCAAGAGGACGTACGGCAGGGCAAGACGCGGGGAGCGTGTGCATCGCGCCGTTGGTGGACAGCGTGGCAGAAACACGACAGTGATTGCTGCGATAGCTGAACACTGTGGAATACTCTATCACGAAATTCACTATGGTTCAGTGACGAAGGAAGTATTCAGTGATTTCATCACATCACTTGCAGCAATAATCGGAGACGCAAGATCCATACTTGTTCTAGACAACGCTCCAATTCACAACGGTATCGCAGCAGTCTATCCCGAGCTGAATTTTAAATTTCTCCCTCCATACTCTCCTTGCTTGAACCCCATAGAAAACTGTTTCTCTGTGTTTAAATCATACCTGAAGCAGTACCTCCACCGTGAAGCTCCACGGTGCAACGCGGCCCACGCCAGGCAAGGAGTGACTCTCAATGCACTGAGGGAGAACATTTTGCAAGTTGGCGTGGAATTTGCACTGCCTAGTGTCACGGAACATGTTGTGTCGCAGAACTATATAACCATGTCAACACCTACTTGGTTCAATGTATTGAGCGCCGAGACATCTTCAATTGATATACAGTAGGTCTACAGTAATAGAGTATAACCTAC
This sequence comes from Homarus americanus, assembly GCF_018991925.1. NCBI lineage: Eukaryota > Metazoa > Arthropoda > Malacostraca > Decapoda > Nephropidae > Homarus > Homarus americanus. The sequence goes on from NW_024735994.1 coordinate 22,844, forward strand.
TGCCTTACCGTTTGTTCCACTTGAAACAATTCACAACAAAAACCTTCTATACACTCATGGGTTCTTTTTTACCTGACAGGTTACTATTCGTGAGGCAGAGGAGGAAGGCAAGTCAACGGGATGCTGATATGACACTCCTCTCCCCAATCCCACTACCCCTCCCACCCTCACCTACCTCCATCCCTACCTTACAGCCAGGCAGAAACAACCCACCAAGGTGTACGAGGCCTTTACTGTGAATTGCTTCGTGGAAGTATCATGACACCAATGTATTTAGCTATTAGTATAAGGCCCTTTTTTCTTTGTTTCTTTTTAAGCAATCGTATGTTTTATGTAGCTACTACATACTAAAGACTAAAGACATTACATAATTACATATGTTTATCCCAGAATTCACTGTGTTGTTCATGTTTGTGAAAGTATACTCAAAAATTAAATATTCATGGCTGTTACTGATTTTAAAGATTGTTGAATAAATTATTTTCAATGATGAATGTTTCAGTCGCATTGTTGAAAAGTTTGGTTGACTGTTGAAAGCAATCGGAGATATGTGGCTGTTGAAAGGTTTTGTAAATTGTCAAATCAAAATAACTGATTGTTGAATGGATTCGGAAAATAGTTGAAAGCAAATAGAAATTTGTCATTCCAAAATCTTGATTGTTAAAGGCAAGTGGTCAATTGTTCAATTGCAAATGAAAGAAGGTGTATTATTATTATTATTATTATTATTATTATTATTATTATTATTATTATTTTTATTATTATTATTTTTATTATTATTATTATTATTATTTTTATTATTATTATTATTTTTATTATTATTATTATTTTTATTATTATTATTATTTTTATTATTATTATTTTTATTATTATTATTTTTATTATTATTATTAGTTTTATTATTATTATTATTATTATTACTATTATTATTTTTATTATTATTATTATTTTTATTATTAATATTATTTTTATTATTTTTAGTATTATTATTAGTTTTTTTTTTATTATTATTATTATTATTATTATTATTATTATCCTAACCAAACCACAGTAATTGGACCCCACTAATAACCGAATCTACGTAAATGAACCCCCAGTCGTAATGGCTTCTCAGTCCTAATAGACCCTAATACTAATAGACCTCAATACTAGTAGACCCCAATACTAATAGACCCCTAGTCCTAATAGACCCTAATACTAATAGACCTCAATACTAGTAGACCCCAATACTAATAGACCCCTAGTCCCAACAGACCGCAAGTCCTAATAGACCCCATTAATAAGACCCAAAATACTAACGGGGCTCTAGGCTGGTCCTAATGGGCCCCAGGAGATCATTATACAAGTCTTACATTACGTATCTATAACAAAAATATTCCGTGAAGTAATCCAATGGAAGTCAAATAGATTAAAGGGGAATTAAGAGTGAATCCAAACAAATAAAATCGTAGTCAAAAAAGATTATAGGAACTAAGAGCGAATCCAAACAAATAAAATCGAAGTCAAAACAGATTATAGGAACTAAGAGCGAATCCAAACAAATCCAATGGAAGTCAAAACATTTTCACAGGAACTAAATAGCGAAACCAAACTTCCCCTTGTGCGTACTGTCATCAGGTATCCACGACAACGCAATTGAAAGGTGAATTCAAACGCAATTAAAAAGTAGAATTCAAAGAACAGGTAATAACAGGGAAGCCAATTACACCTGTCTCATCTCCTACAAGTGTTCCATAAACGGTAATTAATATAGCACAATGTTGGAGGGTCACATGGGGGGTGGGGGGGTGACGTCGCGCTTAGATCTCTCTCTCTCTCTCTCTCTCTCTCTCTCTCTCTCTCTCTCTCTCTCTCTCTGGTATTTGACCTCATACAAAATACTGTACCTGCAAAAATCACCATCAATTAAAGGGGGAGGAGGAGAAAGGGGAGCGGGAGGAGGAGGGGGAAGAGGGGAAAGAAGAAGAGGGGGAAGAAGAGAAGGAAGAGGGGTTGGAGGAGAAGAAGGGGAAGAGGGGGAGGAATAGAAACAGCGTGGCGGACTGATTGTACAGTATTTCTAAACACAAGATGAAGAAAGGTAGAGAGAGGGTAGGTGAAGGGTAGATAGAGATGGGGGGAGGGAGGGAAGGTGAAGAAGAAGAAGGAGGGAGGGAGGGAGGAGGGAGGAAGGAGGAGAAAGGAAGGACAAAACAAAACATACAGCATTGAATAACACGAGAACAGCGATGAACAAAACATGAACGGCCATTGAATAACACGAGAACAGCGATGAACAAAACATGAACGGCCATTGAATAACACGAGAACAGCGATGAACAAAACATGAACGGCCATTGAATAACACGAGAACAGCGATGAACACCCCCCCACCACAGAAGGCCATTGAGGCATCGGGGTCACTGCCAGGACCCAGACGTGTAAACACAACTAAGTGAGGAGCTAATGGTGGTGATTCCCGGAGACTGATCACCAAGATTAAGGTATAGGCGTCCTGGTGATGATGGTGCCATGATGGGGTGAGGGTGATGGTGCCATGATGGGGTGAGGGTGATGGTGTCATGAGGAGGTGAGGGTGATGGTGCCATGAGGGGATGAGGGTGATGGTGCCATGAAGGGGTGATGGTGCCATGATGGGGTGAGGGATGGTGCCGAAGGGTGATGGTGTCCCGATGGTGCCATGAAGGGTGATGGTGTTCTGATGGTGCCATGGAGGGGTGATGGTGCCATGAGGAGTGATGGTGTCCTGATGGTGCAATGAGGGGGTGAGGATGATGGTACCATAGGGATGATGGTGCCATGAGGGGATGAGGGATGGTGTCATGAGGGGATGAGGGATGGTGCCATGGGCGGTGAGGTTAAAGCGGTTGAAATATTGACCAGAGGCAACATAGCGTGACACCCACCACTTAAAACTACCACCACCACCCACACCAACCTAAGCCACCACCCACTACCACCACACCCAACCACAACCCCCTCACCAACCACCACTACCCCCGCCCACATCAACCGCAACCACCACCCACTACCCCCACCTAGCACAACCACCACCCTCTACCACCATCCACTACTACCACACCCAACCACAACCCCCCTCACCACCCACCACAACCCCCACCTACCACCACTTCAACCACCACCACCATACCACAACCATCCTCTCTACTACCACCACTAACCACCACCACACCCTTCACTCACTATAAACTTCCACTCTCGCAAGATTCATAACACAAACAACATAAACAATACAATCAAACAAACATCAACAATAAGAAACAAACAACATAAACAACACAAACACACTGAATATAAACAACAAACAAGCTTTTATAGCCTCAGGTGCAAACAGGTAAGTGAGGTATTGATGAAAATGATCTCTCAGGTGTGAAAAGAAATGAGAAATCAACACCGAGACCTGAGTAATTAAGGTAAATAATGAGGAAAGGTGTTTGGTAGTGAAGGAGGTTTGGTTTTCTGTGTATGTCAACAATACAAGCTTCCTTCCTTCCTTCCTTCCTAACCTAAGAACAAACTCTTCCTTCTATCTCCTCCTTCCTCCCCAGAACATAATCCTTACGCCTCCTTCCTCCCCAGAACACAATACCCCCCCCCCCACAACCACCACAGAATAGAATGGTGGCCGTGATACAGATCGATACGGTAATAATAATAATAATAATAATAATAATTAACGGTTTATTGAAAGAGCTTGGTAACCAGAAGGCTGAAAATATACAGTTACATATTTGGGGAATGGGTTACGAATTACAAATAATATACAAGTAACATAAGTGATATAAATAAGATATATAATAACTAGATGGGGAAAAGCTCAAACTACAGTTCATTTCAACATAATGACAGTGCAAGGAGTAGTGTTTACTGGGAGTGAATACACTGGTCTAATACAAGTTATTGATAATTTTTACAATGGTTGGGACTGGGCTGTTCTTATAGCGATCGGTTCGTGCACGTATGGGCTGGATGCGGTTGTGGTGTCGAACAGCAATTCTCGGGCTAGGGATCTCAGGTGGTAGTAGGAGCCGGTGTCGAGGATGGTGTAGCTGAGGAATGGGACACACACACACACACACACACACACACACACACACACACAGACAGACAGACAGACAGAAACTCTATAACTTTGAACCCGGAAACAATGTGATGATGACTGTCTCCCCTTGGTCTAGTTTCCTGGCCTGGCGGGGTTCGAGCGAGGGTCCTCAGCCACCCGTGCAACAAGTGACCCCATGTACCCGAACGGAGAGACGTGGATTGGGAAATAGGTGATAGTGTATTATAGTGTGTGGTGTACTTAATAGTGTATGGTGTAGGTAATAGTGTATGGTGTAGGTAATAGTGTATGGTGTAGGTAACAGTGTATGGTGTACCTTCCCAACCTACAGGTTATGTCAGGTCATGATAGGTCAGGTCAGATTAAGTTAGATCATGTCAGGTTAGGTCAAATCAGGTCAGGCTGGGTCAAGTTAGGTTAGGTAAAGTTAAGATAGGTTAGGTTAAGATAGGTTAGGTTAAGATAGGTTAGGTTAAGATAGGTTAGGTTAGGTTAAGATAGGTTAGGTTAGGTTAAGATAGGTTAGGTTAAGTTAAGACAGGTTAGGTTAGGTTAAGACAGGTTAGGTTAGAT
>NW_024735994.1:32500-39078 GCF_018991925.1 Homarus americanus
ATGATGAGGAGGAGGAGAATCAGTGAGAGAGAGAGAGGCGCTATTGACTCGTACAAGAGATTCAATTAGGCTGTCGTCATCAATACCCGACCCGATGTGTTCCTTATATCTGGGTCTCGTTACGGTGTGTGTGTGTGTGTGTGTGTGTGTGTGTGTGTGTGTGTGTGTGTGTGTGGGGTCAGAGTTAGTGAGGGAGTAGGGAGGTAAGAAGGGATAAGGAAGGGGATGATGATGGGAGGAGGAGAATCAGAGAGGAGAGAGAGAGCCTTAACATATACAACTCTAATGGATAATAGCCCATCTGAATCTGCCGCTCATGCTGGAAGTAATGGTGGGGGGGGAGGGGGGGAGAGGGTGAGGTGAGGGGGAGTAAGGGGGAAAGGGGAGGGAGAGAGTTGAGAAAAGAGTAGGAGTGAGACTGCATACGAGAGAGAGAGCAGAGAGGAGAGAGGAGGAGAAAGAAAGTGTAGTGAGAGAGAGAAAGTGTGTGTGTGTGTGTGTGTGTGTGTGTGTGTTAAGAGGGAGGAAGCAGAGGAAGAATATATACGACACAGGGAAGGAAGAACAGTAAAAGATATCACGGGGCAAAAAGAAAAGAGAGAGAGAGAGAGAGAGAGAGAGAGAGAGAGAGAGAGACAAACAGACTCCAGGAGGGGGGAAAGGCGTCCATTTCACTTAATAATGAGAGTCTGTGTCACTCTTATGGTGGGTATTGAAGGTCGTACACACCCTGGCACAGTCCTAACGGGCCCCAGCCAAACTGCCCCCAGGTCCAGAGAGACGCCAGTTCAAATGGGCCTCTCTAACAGGCCCCAGCCATAACTGTACCCAGGTCCAGAGAGAGCCAGTTCAAATGGGCCCTCTAACGGGCCCCAGCCATAACTGCCCCTAGGTCCAGAGAGACGCCAGTTCAATTGGCCCTCTAACGGGCCCCAGCCATAACTGCCCCCGGTCCAGAGAGACGCTCAATAAATGGGCCTCTAACGGCCCCAGCCATAACTGTCCCCAGGTCCAGAGAGAGACGCCAGTTCAAATGGGCCCTCTCTAACGGGCCCCAGCCATAACTGTCCCCAGGTCCAGAGAAAGCAGTTCAAATGGGCCCTCTTCTAACGGGCCCCAGCCATAACTGCCCAGGTCCAGAGAGACGCCAGTTCAATGGGCCCTCTTCTAACGGCTCCCAGCCATAACCTGTCCCCAGGTCCAGAGAAAAGCCAGTTCAAATGGGCCCTCTAACGTGCCCCAGCCATAACTGTCCCCAGGTCCAGAGAGACGCAGTTTCAAATGGGCCCTCTTCAACGGGCCCCAGCCATAACTGCCCCTAGGTCCAGAGAGACGCAGTTCAAATGGGCTCTCTAACGGGCCCCAGATAACTGCCCCCTGGTCCAGAGAGACGCCAGTTCAAATGGGCCCTCTCTCTAACGGGCCCAGCCAAACTGCCCCAGGTCCAGAAGACGCCAGTTCAGGCTCTTCACCGGCCCCAGCCATAACTGCCCCTGGTTCAAGAGAGACGCCAGTTCAAATGGGCCCTCAACGGCCTCAGCCATAACTGCCCTGGTCCAGAGAGACGCTAATTCAAATGGACCCTGTCCCTAATGGGCCTCTTTCTAACGAGCCCTAATTTAACCTTAACAACCCTGTTCTTGAGAATAGGGGAGGGGGGCATTCGGAGAAGCCCCTTTGAAATAGGGCCCATAACACTTGGGGCCCCATTTGGATTGAGGTCCATTACAAGTGAGGCCCATTACGTCCAAAGCCCCTAGAAACTGGGTCCGATTATCAGGCCCAATACGACTGTGGGCTCTTAGCACAGGGTCCAATAAGCCTGGAGCCAATTATTTACTGGGGCCCACCTGAACCGTCACCCAATACGCCGTATGCGCCGTTTTTTGGGATCAGCTCACACACACACACACAAAGGCTGGAACCCCTCCCTTGTGTGTGTGTGTGTGTTGTACTGTACCCTGACACACACACACACACACACAAAGGCTGAACCTCCCTTGTGTGTGTGTGTGTGTGCTGACTGTACCCTGATTTACACACACACACACGCACACAAGGGCTGCAACCCTGTTGTGTGTGTGTGTTGACTGTACTTTGATTTACACTCATACATACACACACACACAGCACACATGCACAGTTTATCTAAATTGTTTTTCTAAAGTGTTTTTTTTCGTTACCATGACAACCATCTGTATGACGCAATGCCAAGGAAAAACCCAGGATGTTCGGACAACTCGCCAACTGCACTGGCTAACCATTACCCAGGAACACGAGCCAACGCCAACTGAGTGACATTCAGGTTCACAATTACTTTATTAAACGACATCTTAATGAATGAATGCTAAGGAATGCGACGATTTTTTTTAAGTATCTGTGCACAACTCCACAACCATAACACAAGCAACACACACACCACACCCAACCACAACACAACACCACACCTACCCAACCACAACACACGCCAAGCCACCACCACAGTTTAACGGTTTATTCATAGCATAAACCGGCGGCTCTGTTAATGATGTGGGCCATGGTCACTCTGTTCTCCCTCCTCTCCCATACCGTGACGTAAACATATCCGGCTCAACAACATGGTAAGGTAAGGTAAGGTAAGGTAAGGTAAGGTAAAATTAGGTTAGGTAATGGAAAGTTAGGTAAGGTAAGGTAAGGTAAGGTAAGGTAAGGTAAGGTAAGGTAAGGTAAAAATTAGGTTAGGTAATGGAAAGTTAGGGTAAGGTAAGGTAAGGTATAAGGTAAGGTAAGGTAGTAAGGTAAGGTAAGGTAAGGTAAAAATTAGGTTAGGTAATGGAAAGTTAGGGTAATGGAAAGTTAGGTAATGGAGTTAGGTAATGGAAAGTTAGGTAAGGTAAGGTAAGGTAAGGTATAAGGTAATGTAAGGTAAGGTAAAATTAGGTTAGGTAATGGTTAGTAAGGTAAAGGTAAGGTAAGGTAAGGTAAGGTAAGGTAAGGTAAGGTAAAATTAGGTTAGTAATGGAGTTAGTAATGGAAAGTTAGGTAATGGAAAGTTAGGTAAGGTAAGGTAGTAAGGTAAGGTAAGGTAAGGTAAGGTTAGGTAAGGTAAGGTATAAGAAGGTAAGGTAAGGTAAGGTAAGGTAGAGTAAGGTAAGGTAAGGTTTGGCATACGATATACTGACGTAATGTATTATCGACCAATCACAAGGTTTCCCGCCAAATCCTAGTGACAAATCGCCTACTGAAGGTCTGCCAAATCACACACACACACACTACAGCTTATTGACCTGGGACGACCTATTAGAATTACGATCGTGTTAATTTCACTTGCAGCCAACGCCAGCGAGCAGGTGTGGGCAGAAACAACAACAGGTGTGGGCAAAAACTGACTACAGAAGTGGGCAAAAACGGACTACAGGTGTGGGGAAAACTGACTACAGATGTGGGCAAAAGCTGACTACAGATGTGGGCAAACTGACTACACATGTGGGCAAAAAACTGACTACATGTGGGCAAAACTGACTACAGATGTGGGCAAAAACTGAATACAGATGTGGGCAAAAACTGACTACAGATGTGGGCAAAAACGACAAGTGACGCCCAAAACAACCTAACCTAACCACAACCAGACGTGGCCAAAAACGACTACAAGGCGTGATTGACCTATGAAGACCATCCTCGCCTTATTAATGTTGTAAACGAGACACTAAAAATACCCACAGGCTCCAGAAATAATAGACCCTGATAGAGCCTGTGTTTTGGTGAGCTACGTTGACCGTGTAATAGTCCTCTTTGCTATTAGCTATTATTATTGGCTGCTAGTACTGTTGTTTTGTCTTGCTATTACCTATTATTATTATTGATTGCTATTACTTTTATTTTGATGGAACCTTCTTTGGGTGAGCTACGATGACCGTGTAATAGTCCTCTTTCCTACTAGCTATTATTATTGGCTGCTATACTGTTATTTTGTCTTGCTATTACCTATTATTATTATTGATTATTACTTTATTTTGATGGACCTTTTGGAGCTACGATGACCGTGAATAGTCCTTTATTAGCTATTATTGGCTGCTAGTACTGTTATTTTGTCTTGCTATTACCTATTATTATTATTGATTCTATACTTTATTTTGATGGAGCCTTTCTTTGTGAGCAGATGACCGTGTAAAGTTCTTTTATTACTATTATTGGCTGCTAGTACTGTTGTTTTGTCTTGATTACCTATTATTATTATTGATTACATACTTTTATTTTGATGGAGCCTCTTTGGTGAGCTACGATGACCTGTGTAATAGTCCACTTTTATTACCTATTATTACTGACTGCTAGCACTACTGTTATTGTGTCTTAGCTTGGTATTGTTTAGTTATTATTGTATTATTTTGTTAATAATAATAATAACGATAATAATAATAATTACAATGGTAATAGTAGTAGCTGTAATTACTGTTATTATCATTATCATCAAGAGGAGCTAAGGATATCTAATAAATAAATAAAAAATAAATAAAATAAATAAAATAAATTCTTGTACAGGTATCAACATCAATAAACTACTAAAAACAAAAACCAACAAATAATTAAATAAACCATTAAATAAACCCAAAAATCATACAATAAACCCATAAATAAAATCCAATATAAAAATAAAACAAAAAAAACACTAATTTGATATATATATCAATAAACATATATAATCAACATATAATTAAATAAAAAATCTAATAATAATTTGATATTTCTCCTGTATAATACCAGACTCTCAGCCTCTCTAGACATGTCAAGGTGTACCCTCGGCCATGGGGGGGAGGATGGGGGATGGGAGGAGGAGAAGAGGATGGAGGGAGGAAGAAGGAGAGTAGTAGGAAGAAGAATAGGAAGAGGGAGAAGACCACCCCACCTCCCTCCAATCTCGAGTCTAACCTCTACGCTGAGCAGGTCGATAGTACTCAGATGCCAACCATGACTTTTAGATCAACTGACCTCTCTCTCTCTCTCTCTCTCTCTCTCTCCACTACAAAAAAATACAGCGTTACAGGAAACATCAGCGATAGAGTTAGGTTAGGTAGCTTAGGGGTGGGTTGGGTTGGGTTGCTGGGTTGGGTTGGGTTGGTTGGGTTATGTCAGGTTGACGAAGGGTTAAGTTTAATCTGTTTAGGCGGTAAAGGTCAGGTTATTTTAAGTAAGATCAGACCTGGTTGGGACCTAGAAGGACTTGGAACCCATTACGCCTGGGGCCCAGTTTAACAGCAACCTCCACCACCCAAACAAAACAAACAAACACACACACACACACACACACACACACACACACACACACACACAGCCTGTAAAGTGAGTCAGACTGTCTGTGCAAGTCTGACAGTGAGCAATAATAATTCTCTGAGCTCTATAGTGACCCAGCCCAGTGTAGGGGTGACCTGTAGGGTGTAGGGGGTGACACCTGTAGGGTGTAGGGGTGACCTGTAAGGTAGGGGTGACCTGTAGGGTGTAGGGGGGTGACCTGTAGGGTGTAGGGGGCACCTGTAGGGTGTAGGGGTGACCTGTAGGGTGTAGGGGTGACCTGTAGGGTGTAGGGGTGACCTGTAGGGTAGGGGTGACCTGTAGGGGTGTAGGGGGTGACCTGTAGGGAACTGTAGGGGGTGACCTGTAGGGTGTAGGGGTGACCTGTAGGGTGTGGGGTGACCTGTAGGGTAGGGGTGACGTGTAGGGTGTAGGGGACCTGTAGGGTGTAGGGTGACCTGTAGGGTGTATGGGTGACCTGTAGGGTGTAGGGGTGACCCAGGTGTAGGGGGTGACCTGTAGGGTGTAGGGTGACCTGTAGGGTGTAGGTGTGACCTGTAGGGTGTAGGGGGTGACCTGTAGGGTGTAGGGGGTGACCTGTAGGGTGTAGGGGTGACCTGCAGGGTGTAGGGGTGACCTGTAGGGTGTAGGGGGTGACCTGTAGGGTAGGGCACCAGGGGTGTAGGGGTGACCTGTAGGGTAGGGTGACCTGTAGGGTGTAGGGGTGACCTGTAGGTGTAGGGGTGACCTGTAGGGTGGGCGGGGTGACCTGTAGGGTGTAGGGGTGATCTGTAGGGTGTAGGGGAGACCTGTAGGGTGTAGGGTCACCTGTAGGTAGGGGGTGACCAGGTGTAGGGGGTGACCAGTAGGTGTAGGGGTGACCAGAGGGTGTAGGGTGACCTGTAGGGTGTAGGGGTGACCCAGGTAGGAGTGAACTGCAGGGGCGTAGGAGTGACCTGTAGGGTGCAGGGAGTGACCTGTAGGGTAGGAAGACCTGTAGGGTGTAGGGGGTGACCTGTAGGGTGTGTAGGGTGACCTGTAGGGTGTAGGGGTGACCAGAGTCGTGGGGGGTGACCATGTAGGGTACCAAAGTAGGGGCACCTGTAGGGTGTAGGGTGACTGTCGGGTAGGGGTGACCTGCAGGGTGACCTGTAGGGTGCAACCATATGCAGTTGACATGCAGGGTGAACCCATAGGCTACAGACGTGTAGGCGTGACCTGTAGGGTGTAGGGGTGACCTGTGGGTGCAGGGGTGACCAGAGGTGTAGGGTGACCTGTAGGGTGGGAGCAAGGCCGCAACCGGAACGAAGGAT
>NW_024735995.1:0-21648 GCF_018991925.1 Homarus americanus
CTTTGTTATACTCGATTAGGGGACTTTGTTATACTCGATCAAGGGAACTTTCTTATACTCGACCAGAGGACTCTCGAGTATAACAAAGTCCCCTGATCGAGTATAACAAAGTCGCCTGAACGATTATAACAAAGGCCCATGATTGAGTATAACAAAGTTTCTTGATCGAGTAAAACAAAGCCCCCTGATCGAGTATAACAAAGTCCCTTGATCGAGTATAACAAAGTCCCCTAATCGAGTACAACAAAAGCCCCTGATCGAGTTTAACAAAGGCCCGTAATCGAGTATAACAAACTCCCCTGGTCGAGTATAACAAAGTTCCCTGATCGTGTATAACAAATTCCCCTGATCGAGTATAACAAAGTCCCCTGAACGATTATAACAAAGGCCCCTGATCGAGTATAACAAGGTTCCCTGATCGAGTAAAACAAAGCCCCCTGATCGAGTATAACAAATTCCCCTGATCGAGAATATCAAAGTCCCGTGATCGAGTATAACAAAGGCCCCTGATCGAGTTTAACAGAGGCCCATGATCGAGTATAACAAAGTTTCCTGATCGAGTATAACAAAGGCCCCTCATCGAGTTTAACAAAGGCCCCTAATCGAGTATAACAAAGTCCCCTGATCGAGTATAAAAAAGGCCCCTGATCGAGTTTAACAAAGGCCCCTCATTGAGTATAACAAAGTCTTCTGGTCGAGTATAACAAAGTCCCCTGATCGAATATAACAAAGGCGCCTGAACGAGTATAACATTTTCCCATGATCGAGTATAACAAAGTCCCCTCATCCAGTATAACAAAGTCCCCTGATCGAGTATAACAAAGCCCCCTCATCGAGAATAACAAAGTCCCCTCATCGAATATAACAAAATCCCCTCATCGAGTATAACAAAGTCCCCTGTTCGAGTATAACAAAGTCCCCTGAACGAGTATAACAAACTCCCCTGGTCGAGTATAACAAAGTCCCCTATTCGAGTAAAAGAAAGCCCCTTATCGAGTATAAAAATGGCCCCTAATCGAGTATAACAAAGTCCCCTCATCGAGTATAACAAAGTCCCCTGTTCGAGTATAACAAAGTCCCCTGAACGAGTATAACAAACTCTCCTGGTCGAGTATAACAAAGTCCCCTATTCGAGTATAACAAAGCCCCTCATCGAGTATAAAAATGGCCCCTAATCGAGTATAACAAAGTCCCCTGAACGATTATAACAAAGGCCCCTGATCGAGTATAACAAAGTTTGATCGAGTAAAACAAAGCCCCTGATCGAGTATAACAAAGTCCCCTGTTCGAGTATAACAAAGGCCACTGATCGAGTTTTACAAAGGCCCCTCATCGAGTATAACAAAGTCCCCTGGTCGAGTAAAACGAAGGAACCTGATCAAATATAACAAAGGCGCCTGAACGAGTATAACAAAGCCCCCTGATGGAGTATAACAAAGTTCCCTGATCGAGTATAACAAAGCCCACTGATCGAGTATAAAAAAGTCCCTCTGATCGAGAATAACAAAGTCCCTTGATCGAGAATAACAAAGCCCTCTGATCAAGTATAACAAAGGCCCCTGATCGAGTATAACAAAGACCCCTGGTCGAGTATAACAAAGTCCCCTGATCGAGTATAACAAAGGCCCCTGATCGAGCATAACAAAGGCCCGTGATCGAGTATGACAAAGTCACCTGGTCGAGTATAACAAAGTCCCCTAATCGAGTATAACAAAGGCCCCTGATCGAGTATAACAAAGTCCCATAATCGAGAATAAGAAAGTCCCCTCATCGAATATAACAAAGTCCCCTGATCGAGTATAACAAAGTCCCCTGATCGAGTATAACAAAGTCCCTTGATCGAGTATAACAAACTCCCCTGGTCGAGTATAACAAAGTCCCCTGATCGAGTATAACAAAGTCCCCTGATCGAGTATAAAAAAGTCCAATGATCGAGAATAACAAAGTACCCTAATCGAGTATAGCAAAGCCCCCTTATCGAGTATAACAAAGTCCCCTGATCGAGTATAAGCAAGTCCCCTGATTGAGTATAACAAAAGCCCCTAATCGAGTTTAACAAAGGCCCCTAATCTTGTACAAAAACTCCCCTGGTCGAGTATAACAAAGTCCCCTGATCGAGTATAACAAAGTCCCCTGATCGAGTATAACAAAGTCCCCAGAACGATTAAAACAAAGGCCCCTGATCGAGTATAACAAGGTTCCCTGATCGAGTATAACAAAGCCCCTTCATCGAGTATAACAAAGACCCTTGATCGAGAATAACAAAGTCCCCTGATCGAGTATAACAAAGGCCTCTGATCGAGTTTAACAGAGGCCCATGATCGAGTATAACAAAGTCCCCTGGTCGAGTATAACAAAGGCCCCTCATCGAGTTTAACAAAGGCCCCTCATCGAGTATAACAAAGTTCCCTGGTCGAGCATTACAAACTCCCCTGGTCGAGTATAACAAAGTCCCCTGATCGAGTATAACAAAGTCCCCTGGTCGAGTATAACAAAGTCCCCTGAACGAATATAACAAAGGCCCCTGATCAAGTATAACAAAGCCCCCTGATCGAGTATAACAAAGCCACCTCATCGAGTATAACAAAATCCCCTTATCAAGTATAACAAAGTCCCCTGAACGAGTAAAACAAAGTCCCCTAATCGAGTTTAACAAAAGCCCCTCTTCGAGAATAACAAAGGCCTTTGATCGAGTTTAACAAAGCCCCCTATTCGAGTATAACAATGTCCCCTGATCCTGTATAACAAACTCCCCTGATCGAGTATAACAAAGGCCCATCATCGACTATAACAAAGTACCATGATCGAGTATAACAAAGGTACCTCATCGTGTATAACAAAGTACCCTGATCGAGTATAACAAAGTCCCCTGAACGATTATAACAAAGGCCCCTGATCAAGTATAACAAAGGACTCTCATCGAGTATAACAAAGGCCCCTCATTGAGTATAACAAAGTCCCCTGATCGAGTATAACAAAGTCCCCTGATCGAGAATAACAAAGTCCCCTGATTGAGTATAAAAAGTCCCCTGATCGAGTATAACAAAGTCCACTGAACGATTATAACAAAGGCCCCTGATCGAGTATAAGAAAGTTCCCTGATCGAGCATAACAAAGCCACCTGATCGAGTATAACAAAGTCCCTTGATCGAGTATAACAAAGTCCCCTGATCGAGTATAACAAAAGTCCCTGATCGAGTTTAACAAAGGCCCCTAATCGAGTATAACAAACTCCCCTGGTCGGGTATAAAAAAGTCCTTTGATCGAGTATAACAAAGTCCCCTAAACGATTATAACAAAGGCCCCTGATTGAGTATTACAAAGTTCCCTGATCGAGTATAACAAAGCCCCCTGATCGAGTATAACAAAGTCCCCTGATCGAGAATAACAAAGTCCCATGATCTAGTATAACAAAGGCCCCTGGTCGATTATAATAAAGGCCCCTGATCAAGTATAACAAAGTCCCCTCATCGAGTATAACAAAGTCCCCTGATCGAGAATAACAAAGTCCCCTGATCGAGTATAACAAAGTCCCTTGATCGAGTATAACAAAGGCCCCTGATCGAGTTTAACAAAGGCCCCTAATCGAGTATAACAAACTCCCCTGGTCGAGTATAAAAAGTCCCTGATCGAGTATAATAAAGTCCCTGAACGATTATAACAAAGGCCCCTGATCGAGTATAACTTAGTTCTGATCGAGTATAACAAAGCCCCCTGATCTAGTATAACCAAGTCCCCTGACCGAGTATAACAAAGTCTCCTGATCGAGTATAACAAAGTCCCCTGATCGAGTATAACAAAGGACTCTGATCGAGTATAACAAAGGCTCCTCATCGAGTTTAACAAAGGCCCCTCAACGAGTATAACAAAGTCCCCTGGTCGAGAATAACAAACTCCCCTGGTCGATTATAACAAAGGCCCCTGATCAAGTATAACAAAGCCCCCTCATCGAGTATAACAAAGCCAACTCATCGAGTATAACAAGATCCCCTGATCAATTATAACAAAGTCCCCCGAAAGAGTAGAACAAAGTCCCCCAATCGAGTTTAACAAAGGCCCCTCATCGAGAATAACAAAGGCCTTTGATCGAGTTTAACAAAGCCCCCTATTCGAGTATAACAAAGTCCCCTGATCCTGTATAACAAAGTCCCCTGAACGAGTAGAACACAGTCCCAACATCGATTATAACAAAGTCCCCTCATCGAGTATAACAAAGGCCCTTCATCGAGTATAACAAAGTCCCCTGGTCGAGTATAACAAAGTCCCCTGATCGAGTATAACAAAGCCCCCTGATCGAGTATAACAAAGCCCCCTCATAGAGTATAACAAAGTCCCCTCATCGAGTATAACAAAGTTTCCTGATCGAGCAAAACAAAGCCCCCTGATCGAGTATAACAAAGTCCTCTGATCGAGTATAACAAAGTCCCCTGAACGATTATAACAAAGGCCCCTGATCGAAATATAACAATGTCCCCTGATCGAGTATAACAAAGTCCCCTGATAGCGTATAACAAAGTCCCCTCACCGAGTATAACAAAGTTCCCTGATCGAGTATAACAAAGCCCCCTCATAGACTATAACAAAGTCCCCTGATCGAGAATAACAAAGTCCCCTGATCGGGTATAACAAAGGCCCCTGATCGAGTATAACAAAGGCCCCTGATCGAGTATAACAAAGTACCATGATCGAGTATAACAAAGTCCCATCATCGAATATAACAATGTCCCCTGATCTAGTATAACAAATTCCCCTGATCGAGTCTAACAAAGTTCCCTCATCGAGTATAACAAACGCCCCTCATCGAGTATAACAAAGTCCCCTGATTGAGTATAACAAAGTCCCCTGATCGAGTATAACAAAGTCCCCTGAACGATTATAACAAAGGCCCCTGATCGAGTATAACATAGTTCCCTGATCGAGAATAACAAAGCCATCTGATCGAGTATAAAAAAGTCCCCTGATCGAGTATAACAAAGTCCCCTGATCGAGTATAACAAATGATTCTGATCGAGTTTAACAAAGGCCCCTAATAGAGTATAACAAAGTTCCCTGGTCGAGTATAACAAAGTCCCCTGAACGATTATAACAAAGGCCCTTGATCCAGTATATCAAAGCCCCTGATCGAGTATAACAAAGCCCCCTCATCGAGTATAACAAAGTCCCCTGATCAAGTATAACAAAGTCCCCTGAACGAGTAGAACAAAGTCCCCTAATCGAGTTTAACAAAGACCCCTCATCGAGAATAACAAAGGCATTTGATCGAGTTTAACAAAGGGCCTCTTTCGAGTATAACAAAGTCCCCTCATCGAGTATTACAAAGGCCCCTGATCGAGTTTAACAAAGTTCCCTGGTCGAGTATAACAAAATCCCCTGATCGAGCATAACAAAGTTCCCTGATCGAGTATAACAAAGGCCCCTGATCGCGTTTAACAAAGGCCCCTGATCGAGTATAACAAAGTCCCCTGGTCGAGTATAACAAACTTCCCTGGTCGAGTATAACAAAGTCCCCTGATCAAGTATAACAAAGTCCCCTGATCAAGTATAACAAACTCCCCTGGTCGAGTATAACAAAGTCCTCTGATCGAGTTTAACAAAGGCCCCAGATCGAGTATAACAAAGCCCCCTGATCGAGTCTAACAAAGCCCTCTTCTCGAGTATAACAAAGTCCCCTGAACGAGTATAACAAAGTCCCCTGATCGAGTATAACAAAACCCCCTCATGGAGTATAACAAAGTCCCCTGATCGAGTATAACAAAGTCCCCTCATCGAGTATAACAAATTCCCCTGATCGAGTAGAACAAAGTCCCCTCATCGAGTATAACAAAGCCCCTCATCGAGTATAACAAAGTCATATGATCGAGTATAACAAAGTTTCCTGATCGAATATAACAATGTCCCCTGATCGAGTATAACAAAGTCCACTGATCGTGTATAACAAAGTCCTCTCACCGAGTATAACAAAGTTCCCTGATCGAGTATAACAAAGCCCCCTCATAGACTATAACAAAGTCCCCTGATCGAGAATAACAAAGTCCCCTGATCGGGTATAACAAAGTCCCCTGGTCGAGTATAACAAACTCCCCTGGTCGAGTATAACAAAGTCACATGATCGAGTATAACAAAGTCCCCTGATCGAGTATAACAAAGTCCCCTGAACGATTATAACAAAGGCCCCTGTTCAAGTATAACAAAGCCCCCTAATCGAGTATAACAAAGCCCACTACTCGAGTATAACAAAATCCCTTGATCAAGTATAACAAAGTCCCCTGAACGAGTATAACAAAGGCCCCTGATCGAGTTTATCAAAGGCCCCTCATCGAGTATAACAAAGTCCCCTGGTCAAGTATAACAAACTCCCCTGGTCAAGTATAACAAAGTCCCCTGGTCGAGTATAACAAAGGCCCCTGATCGAATATAACAAAGGCGCCTGAACGAATATAACAAAAGCCCATGATCGAGTTTAACAAAGGCCCCTAATCGAGTATAACAAAGTCCCCTGGTCGAGTATAACAAAGTCCCCTGAACGATTATAACAAAGGCCCTTGATCCAGTATAACAAAGCCCCCTGATCGAGTATAACAAAGCCCCCTCATCGAGTATAACAAAGTTCCCTGATCAAGTATAACAAAGTCCCCTGAACGAGTAGAACAAAGTCCCCTAATCGAGTTTAACAAAGACCCCTCATCGAGAAAAACAAAGGCCTTTGATCGAGTTTAACAAAGGCCCTTATTCGAGTATAACAAAGTCCCCTCATCGAGTATAACAAAGGCCCCTGATCGAGTTTAACAAAGTTCCCTGGTCGAGTATAACAAAATCCCCTGATCGAGCATAACAAATTCCACTGATCGAGTATAACAACGGCCCCTGATCAAGTTTAACAAAGGCCCCCGATCGAGTATAACAAAGTCCCCTGGTCGAGGATAACAAACTCCCCTGGTCGAGTATAACAAAGTCCCCTGATCGAATATAACAAAGTCCCCTGATCGCTTATAACAAAGTTCCCTGAACGATTATAACAAAGGCCCCTGATCGAGTATAACAAAGTTCCCTGATCGAGTATAACAAAGCCCCCAGATCGAGTATAACAAAGTCCCCTGATCGAGTATAACAAACTCCCCTGATCGAGTATAACAAAGTCCTCTGATCGAGTATAACAAAGGCACTTGATCGAGTATAACAAAGCCCCTTGATCGAGTATAACAAAGCCCCCTTCTCGAGTATAACAAAGTCCCCTGAACGAGTAGAACAAAGTCCCCTAAACGAGTTTAACAAAGACCCCTCATCGAGAATAACAAAGGCCTTTGATCGAGTTTAACAAAGGCCCCTGATCGAGTATAACAAAGTCCCCTGGTCGAGTATAACAAACTCCCCTGGTCGAGTATAACAAAGTCCCCTGATCGAGTATAACAAAGACCCCTAATCGCTTATAACAAAGTTCCCTGAACGATTATAACAAAGGCCACCTGATCGAGTATAACAAAGTTCCCTGATCGAGTATAACAAAGCCCCCAGATCGAGTATAACAAAGTCCCCTGATCGAGTATAACAAAGTCCCCTGATCAAGTATAACAAACTCCCCTGGTCGAGTATAACAAAGTCCTCTAATCGAGTATAACAAAGGCCCCAGATCGAGTATAACAAAGCCCCCTGATCGAGTATAACAAAGCCCCCTTCTCGAGTATAACAAAGTCCCCTGGTCAAGTATAACAAAGTCCCCTGAACGAGTATAACAAAGTCCCCTGATCCTAGTATAGCAAAGTCCCCTCACCGAGTATAACAAAGTTCCCTGATCGAGTATAACAAAGCCCCCTCATAGAGTATAACAAAGTCCCCTGATCGAGTATAACAAAGTCCCCTCATCGAGTATAACAAATTCCCCTGATCGAGTAGAACTAAGTCCCCTCATCGAGTATAACAAAGCCCCTCATCGAGTATAACAAAGTCACATGATCGAGTTTAACAAAGGCCCCTCATCGAGTATAACAAAGTCCCCTGGTCGAGTATAAGAAAGTCCCATGGTCTAGTATAACAAAGGCCCCTCATCGAGTTTAACAAAGGCCCCTCATCGAGTATAACAAAGTCCCCTTGTCAAGTATAACAAACTCCCCTGGTCGAGTATAACAAAGTCCCCTGATCGAGTATAACAAAGTCCCCTGATCGAGTATAACAAAGTCCCCTGAACGATTATAACAAAGGCCCCTGATCAAGTATAACAATGCCCCCTGATCGAGTATAACAAAGCCCCCTCATCGAGTATAACAAAGTCCCCTGATCAAGTATAACAAAGTCCCGTGAACGAATATAACAAAGTCCCCTGATCGAGTATAACAAACTCCCCTGGTCGAGTAGAACAAAGTCCCCTCATCGAGTATAACAAAGGCCCCTCATCGAGTATAACAAAGTCCCATGATCGAGAATAACAAAGTCCCCTGATCAGTATAACAAAGTCCCCTGATCGAGTATAACAAAGTCCCCTGATCGATTATAACAAAGGCCCTTGATCGAGTATAACAAAGTTTCCTAATCGAGTTAAACAAAGCCCCTGATCGAGTATAACAAAGTCCCCTGATCGAATATAACAAAGGCGCCTGAACGAATATAACAAAAGCCCATGATCGAGTTTAACAAAGGCCCCTAATCGAGTATAACAAAGTCCCCTGGTCGAGTATAACAAAGTCCCCTGAACGAATATAACAAAGGCCCTTGATCCAGTATAACAAAGCCCCCTGATCTAGTATAACAAAGCCCCCTCATCGAGTATAACAAAGTTCCCTGATCAAGTATAACAAAGTCCCCTGAACGAGTAGAACAAAGTCTCCTAATCGAGTTTAACAAAGACCCCTCATCGAGAATAACAAAGGCCTTTGATCGAGTTTAACAAAGGCCCTTATTCGAGTATAACAAAGTCCCCTAATCGAGTATAACAAAGGCCCCTCATCGAGTTTAACAAAGTTCCCTGGTCGAGTATAACAAAATCCCCTGATCGAGCATAACAAAGTCCACTGATCGAGTATAACAACGGCCCCTGATCGAGTTTAACAAAGGCCCATGATCGAGTATAACAAAGTCCCCTGGTCGAGGATAACAAACTCCCCTGGTCGAGTATAACAAAGTCCCCTGAACGAATATAACAAAGTCCCCTGATCGCTTATAACAAAGTTCCCTGAACGATTATAGCAAAGGCCCCTGATCGAGGATAACAAAGTTCCCTGATCGAGTATAACAAAGCCCCCAGATCGAGTATAACAAAGTCCCCTGATCGAGTATAACAAACTCCCCTGATCGAGTATAACAAAGTCCTCTGATCGAGTATAACAAAGGCGCTTGATCGAGTATAACAAAGCCCCTTGATCGAGTATAACAAAGCCCCCTTCTCGAGTATAAGAAAGCCCCCTGATCAAGTATAACAAAGTCCCCTGAACGAGTATAACAAAGTCCCCTGATCGTGTATAAAAAAGTCCCCTCACCGAGTATAACAAAGTTCCCTGACCGAGTATAACAAAGCCCCCTCATAGAGTATAACAAAGTCCCCTGATCGAGTATAACAAAGTCCCCTGATCGGGTATAACAAAGGGCCCTGATCGAGTATAACAAAGGCCCTCATCAGGTATAACAAAGTCCCATGATCGAGAGTATAACAAAGTCACGTCATCGAGTACATAACAAATTCTGATCGAGTAGAACAAACTCCTCTTCGGGTATAACAAAGCCCCTCATCATGAGTATAACAAAGTCCACATGATCGGGTGAACAAAGGCCCTCATCGAGTATAACAAAGTCCCCTGATCGAGTATAACAAAGTCCCCTGATCGAGTATAACAAAGTCCCCTGAACGATTATAACAAAGGCCCCTGTTCAAGTATAACAAATCCCCCTTATCGAGTATAACAAAGCCCCCTACTCGAGTATAACAAAGTCCCCTGATCAGGTATAACAAAGTCCCCTGAAAAAGTATAACAAAGGCCCCTGAACGATTATAACAAAGGCCCCTGATCAAAAATAACAAAGCCCCCTCATCGAGTATAACAAAGCCCCCTCATCGAGTATAACAAAGTCCCCTGATCAAGTATAACAAAGTCCCGTGAACGAGTATAACAAAGTCCCCTGATCGAGTATAACAAACTCCCCTGGTCGAGTAGAATAAAGTCGCCTCATCGAGTATAACAAAGGCCCCTCATCGAGTATAACAAAGTCCCATGATCGAGAATAACAAAGTCCCCTCATTGAATATAACAAAGTTCCCTGATCGAGTATAACAAAGTACCCTGATCGAGTATAACAAAGTCCCCTGATCGAGTATAACAAAGTCCCCTGAACGATTATAACAAAGGCCCCTGATCGAGTATAACAAAGTTTACTGATCGAGTAAAACAAAGCCCCCTGATCGAGTATAACAAAGTCCCCTAATCGAGCATAACAAAGTCCCCTGATCGTGTATAACAAAGGCCCCTAATCGAGTTTAACAAAGGCCCCTCATCGAGTATAACAAAGTCCCCTGGTTGAGTATAACAAAGGCCCCTCATCGAATATAACAAAGGCGGCGGAACGAGTATAACAAAGGCCCCTGATCGAGTATAACAAAGTTCCCTGATCGAGTATAACAAAGCCCCCTGATCGAGTATAACAAAGTCCCCCTGATCGAGAATAACAAAGTCCCCTGATCGAGTATAACAAAAGCCCTGATCCAGAAACAACAAAGGCCCTAATCGAGGTATAACAAGACCGCGGTCAGGTATAACAAGTCCCTGATCAGGCATAACAAGGCCCTGATCCCAAAGTATAACAAAGTCCTGATCGAGTATAACCAAAAGACCTGATGGAGTATAACAAAAGCCCTGATCGAGTATAACAAGTCCCTGATCGAGAATAACAAGTCCTGATCGGTATAACAAAGTCCCTGATCGGGCTATAACTAGGGTCCCTGATCGAGTATAACAAAGTCCCCTGATCGAGTATAACAAAGTCGCCTGAACGATTATAACAAAGTCCCCTATTCGAGTATAACAAAGTCCCCTGATCGAGTATAAAAATGACCCCTAACCGAGTATAACAAAGTCCCCTCATCCAGTATAACAAAGTCCCCTGATCGAGTATAACAAAGCCCCCTCATCAAGAATAACAAAGTCCCCTCATCGAATATAACAAAGTCCCCTGATCGAGTATAACAAAGTCCCCTGATCGAGTATAACAAAGTCCCCTGATCGAGTATAACAAAGTCCCCTGATCGAGTATAACAAAGTCGCCTGAACGATTATAACAAAGTCCCCTATTCGAGTATAACAAAGTCCCCTGAACGAGTATAAAAATGGCCCCTAATCGAGGATAACAAAGTCCCCTGAACGATTATAACAAAGGACCCTGATCGAGTATAACAAAGTTTCCTGATCGAGTAAAACAAAGCCCCCTGATCGAGTATAACAAAGTCTCCTGTTCGAGTATAACAAAGGCCCCTGATCGAGTTTAACAGAGGCCCATGATCGAGTATAACAAAGTCCCCTGGTCGAGTATAACAAAGGCCCCTCATCGAGTATAACAAAGTTCCCTGTTCGAGTATAACAAACTCCCCTGGTCGAGTATAACAAAGTCCCCTGATCGAGTAAAACAAAGTCCCCTGATCGAGTATAACAAAGTCCCCTGAACGAATAGAACAAAGGCCCCTGATCAAGTATAACAAAGCCCCCTGATCGAGTATAACAAAGCCCCCTCATCGACTATAACAAAATCCCCTGATCAAGTGTAACAAAGTCCCCTGAATGAGTAGAACAAAGTCCCCTAATCGAGTTTAACCAAGGCCCCGAATCGAGAATAACAAAGACCTTTGATCGAGTTTAACAAAGGCCCCTATTCGAGTATAACAAAGTCCCCTGATCGAGTATAACAAAGTCCCCTGAACAAGTATAACACAGTCCCATCATCGAGTATAACAATGTCCTCTTATCGAATATAACAATGTCCCCTGATCGAGTATAACAAAGTCCCCTCATCGAGTATAACAAAGGCCCTTCATCGAGTATAACAAAGTCCCCTGATCGAGTATAACAAAGTCGCCTGATCGAGTATAACAAAGTCCCCTGAACGAATATAACAAAGGCCCCTGGTCGAGTATAACAAAGCCCCCTGATCGAGTATAACAAAGCCCCCTAATCGAGTATAACAAAGTCCCCTGATCAAGGTTAACAAAGTCCCCTGAACGAGTATAACAAAGTCCCCTGTTCGAGTATAACAAAGTCCCCTAATCGGGTATAACAAAGGCCCCTGATCGAGTATAACAAAGTTTCCTGATCGAGTAAAACAAAGCCCCCTGATCGAGTATAACAAAGACCCCTGATCGAGTATAACAAAGTCCCCTGGTCGAGAATAACAAAGGCCCCTCATCGAGGTTAACAAAGGCCCCTCATCGTGTATAACAAAGTTCCCTGTTCGAGTATAACAAACTCCCCTGGTCGAGTATAACAAAGGCCCCTGATCGAGTTTAACAAAGGCCCCTCATCGAGTATAACAAAGTCCCCTGGTCGAGTATAACAAAGGCCCCTGATCGAATATAACAAAGGCGCCTGAACGAGTATAACAAAGCCCCCTGATCGAGTATAACAAAGTTCCCTGATCGAGTATAACAAAGCCCCTGATCGAGTTTAACAAAGTCCCCCTGATCGAGAATAACAAAGTCCCCTGATCGAGTATAAGAAAGCCCCCTGATCAAGTACAACAAAGGCCCCTAATTGAGTATAACAAAGACCCCGGTCGAGTATAAAAAAGTCCCCTCATCGAGTATATAACAAAGGCCCTGATCAAGTATAACAAAGTTTCTGATCGAGTATAACAAAGACCCTGGACGAGTATAACAAAGTCCCCTGCTTCGAGTATAACAAACTCCTGGTCGAGTATAACTAAGTCCCTGATCGAGTATAACAAAGTCCCTGATCGAGTATAACAAAGTCACCTGAACGATTATAACAAAACCCTATTCCGAGTATAACAAAGTCCCCTGATCGATAAAATGACTTCAACGAGTATAATAAATTCCCTCATCCAGCATAACAAAGTCCCTGATCGAGTATAACAGTTTCTATCGAGAATAACAAAGTCCCCTCATCGAATATAAAAAGTCCCTCATCGAGTATAACAAATTCTGATCGAGTATAACAAAGTCCCTGATCGAGTATAACAAAGTCCCCTGATCGAATAATATAACAAAGTCCCTGAACGAGTATAACATACTCCCCTGGTCGAGTATAACAAAGTCCCCTGATCGAGTATAACAAAGTCCCCTGATCGACTATAACAAAGTCGCCTGAACGATTATAACAAAGTCCCCTATTCGAGTATAACAAAGTCCCCTGATCGAGTATAAAAATGGCCCCTAATCGAGGATAACAAAGTCCCCTGAACGAATATAACAAAGGACCCTGATCGAGTATAACAAAGTTTCCTGATCGAGTAAAACAAAGCCCCATGATCGAGTATAACAAAGTCCCCTAATCGAGTATAACAAAGTCTCCTCTTCGAGTATAACAAAGGCCCCTGATCGAGTTTAACAAAGGCCCCTCATCGAGTATAACAAAGTCTCCTGGTCGAGTATAACAAAGGCCCCAGATCGAATATAACAAAGGCGCCTGAACGAGTATAACAAAGCCCCCTCATCGAGTATAACAAAGTTCCCTGATCGAGTATAACAAAGTCCACTGATCGAGAATAACAAAGTCCCCTGATCGAGTATAACAAAGTCCCCTGGTCGAGTATAATAAAGTCCCCTGATCGAGTAAACCAAAGGCACCTGCTCGAGTATAACAAAGGCCCCTGATCGAGTATAAAAAAGTCCCCTGGTCGAGTATAATAAAGTCCCCTAACCGAGTATAACAAAGGCCCCTGATCGAGTATAACAAAGTTTCCTGATCGAGTAAAACAAAGCCCCCTGATCGAGTATAACAAAGTCCCCTAATCGAGTATAACAAAGTCTCCTCTTCGAGTATAACAAAGGCCCCTGATCGAGTTTAACAAAGGCCCCTCATCGAGTATAACAAAGTCCCCTGGTCGAGTATAACAAAGTTCCCTGATCGAGTATAACAAAGTCCACAGATCGAGAATAACAAAGCCCCTGATCAAGTATAACAAAGGCCCCTGATCGAGTATAACAAAGACCCCTGGTCGAGTATAATAAATTCCCCTGATCGAGTAAAACAAAGGCCCCTGCTCGAGTATAACAAAGGCCCCTGATCGAGTATAACAAAGTCCCCTGGTCGAGTATAATAAAGTCCCCTAATCGAGTATAACAAAGGCCCCTGATCGAGTATAACAAAGTCCCATAATCGAGAATAAGAAAGTCCCCCCTTCCAATATAAGAAAGTCCCCTGATCGAGTATAAGAAAGTCCCCTCATCGAGTATAACAAAGTCCCCTGATCGAGTATAACAAACTCCCTTGGACGAGTATAACAAAGTCCACTGATCGAGTATAACAAAGTCCCCTGATCGAGTATAACAAAGTCGCTTGAACGATTATAACAAAGTCCCCTATTCGAGTATAACAAAGTCCCCTGATCGAGTATAAAAATGACCCCTAATCGAGTATAACATATTCCCCTCATCCAGTATAACAAAGTCCCCTGATCGAGTATAACAAAGCCCCCTCATCGAGAATAACAAAGTCCCCTCATCGAATATAACAAAGTCCCCTCATCGAGTATAACAAAGTCCCCTGATCGAGTATAACAAAGTCCCCTGATCGAATATAACAAAGTCCCCTGAGCGAGTATAACATACTCCCCTGGACGAGTATAACAAAGTCCCCTGATCGAGTATAACAAAGTCCCCTGATCGAGTATAACAAAGTCGCCTGAACGATTATAACAAAGTCCCCTATTCGAGTATAACAAAGTCCCCTGATCGAGTATAAAAATGGCCCCTAATCGAGGATAACAAAGTCCCCTGAACGATTATAACAAAGGACCCTGATCGAGTATAACAAAGTTTCCTGATCGAGTAAAACAAAGCCCCCTGATCGAGTATAACAAAGTCCCCTAATCGAGTATAACAAAGTCTCACTCTTCAAAGGTATAACAAGGCCCTGATCATGAGTTTAGCTCCTTCAAGTACCTTGAGGTGGTACCCTTCCAGGCCCCAGATCAAATCTCCTTGGCTGAAGCAGGTACTAACTAAGCCCCTCACTAATTACTAGCAGACCCTGATCCAGGTACATGAGGGTACCATAATTCAGAAATGGCAAGTTCCACAATTAGAGTACTGGCAAAAATTTAATTGAAATTTCAACAGAGGCTAAAATTGAGTGCCATCAAAATTACTAGGTGGTGGCAAGGCTGTGTAACAAAGACCTGATCTAGGTGTAACAAAGGTCCTGATTCGGGGTATAATAAGGTCCTATTAGGTGTGACAAAGGGCTGAGTCAGGTATAACAAAGTCCCATAATCGAGAATAAGAAAGTCCCCCCTTCAATATAACAAAGTCCCCTAATCGAGTATAAGAAAGTCCCCTCATCGAGTATAACAAAGTCCCCTGATCGAGTATAACAAACTCCCTTGGACGAGTATAACGAAGTCCACTGATCGAGTATAACAAAGTCCCCTGATCGAGTATAACAAAGTCGCTTGAACGATTATAACAAAGTCCCCTATTCGAGTATAACAAAGTCCCCTGATCGAGTATAAAAATGGCCCCTAATCGAGTATAACAATGTACCCTCATCGAGTATAACAAAGCCCCCTCATCGAGTATAACAAAGTCCCCTGATCGAGGATAACAAAGTCCTTGATCGAGTATAACAAAGTCCCCTGATCGAGTATAACAAAGTCTCCTGATCGAGTATAACAAAGTCCCCTGATCGAGTATAACAAAAGCCTCTGATCGAGTATAACAAAGTCCCCTGATCGAGAATAACAAAGTTCCCTGATCGAGTATAACAAAGGCCCTAATTGAGTTTAACAAAGGCCCCTGATCGAGTATAACAAAGTCCCCTGATCGAGTATAACAAACTCCCCTGGTCGAGTATAACAAAGTCCCCTAATCGAGTATAAGAAAGTCCTCTGATCGAGTATAACCAAGTCCCTTGACCGATTATAACAAAGGCCCCTGATCAAGTATAACAAAGCCCTCTCATCGTGTATAACAAAGCCCCCTCATCGAGTATAACAAACTCCCCTGATCAAGTATAACAAAGTTCCCTGAACGAGTATAACAAAGTCCCCTTAACGATTATAACAAAGGCCCCTGATCGAGTATAACAAAGTTCCCTGATCGAGTATAACAAAGCCCCCTGATCAAGTACGACAAAGTCCCCTGATCGAGTTTAACAAAGGCCCCTGATCAAGTATAACAAAGTCCCCTGATCGAGTATAACAAAGTCCCCTGATCGAATATAACAAAGTCCCTGATACGGCGAAAGTCATAACAAGGCCCGTCATCGAGTTTAACAAAGTCCCCTGTTCAATTATAACAAAGTCCCCTGAACGATAATAACAAAATCCCCTGGCCGAGTATAACAAAGGCCCCTCATCGAGTATAACAAAGTCCCTGATTGAGTACCAATAAAAGTCCTGATCGGGGATTTAACAAGGCCCCTGATCGAGTATAACAAAGTCCCCTGGTCGAGTATAACAAACTCCCTGGTCGGAAGTATAACAAAAGAATCCTTATCGAGTATAACAAAGTCCCTGATCGAGTATAACAAAGTCCTGAACGATTATAACAAAGTCCCCTGGTCGAGTATAACAAAGGCCCCTCATCGAGTATAACAAAGTCCCCTGATCAAGTATAACAAAGTCCCCTCAACGAGTATAACAAAGTTCCCTGATCGAGTATAACAAAGCCCCCACATAGAGTATAACAATGGCCCCTGAACGATTATAAAAAAGTCCCCTGGTCGAGTATAACAAAGGCCCCTCATCGAATATAACAAAGTCCCCTGATCAAGTATAACAAAGTCCCCTCAACGAGTAAAACAAAGTCCCCTGATCAAGTATAACAAAGTCCCCTCAACGAGTATAACAAAGGCCCCTGATCGAGTATAACAAAGTCCCCTGGTCGAGTATAACAAAGGCCCCTCATCGAGTTTAACAAAGGCCCCTCATCGAGTATAACAAAGTCCCCTGATAAAGCATTACAAAGTCCCCTGAACGAGTATAACAAAGTCCTATGATCGAGAATAACAAAGTCCGCTGATCGAGTATAACAAAATTCTACTGATCGAGTATAACAAAGGCCCCTCATTTAGTATAACAAAGGCCCCTAATGGAGTTTAACAAAGGCCCCTGATCGAGTATAACAAAGTCCCCTGGTCGAGTATATCAAGCTCCCCTGGTCGAGTATAACAAACTCCCCTGATCGAGTATAACAAAGTCCCCTGAACGATTATAACAAAGTCCCCTGGTCGAGTATAACAAAGGCCCCTCATCGAGTATAACAAAGTCCCCTGACTGCTATAACAAAGTCCCTCAACGAGTATAACAAAGTCCCCTGATCGAGTATAACAAAGGTCCCTGATCGAGTATAACAAAGCCCCCTGATCGAGTACAACAAAGTCCCCATATCGAGTTTAACAAAGGCCCTGATCGAGTATAACAAAGGCCCCTGATCGAGTATAACAACGTCCCGTGATCGAGTATAACAAAGTCCGCTGATCGAGTATACAAAGTCCCCTGATCGAGTATAACAAAGTCCCCTGATCGAGTATAACAAAGGCCCCTGATCGAGTTTAACAAAGGCCACTGATCGAGTATAACAAAGCCCCCTGGTCGAGTTTAACAAAGGCCCCTCATCGAGTATAACAAAGGCCCCTCCCCTGATCAAGTATAACAAAGTCCGCTGATCGAGTATAACAAAGTCCTATCGAGTTTAACAAAGGCCCCTGATCGAGTATAACAAAGTCCCCTGGTCGAGTATAACAAAAGCCCCTCATCGAGTTTAACAAAGGCCCCTCATCGAGTATAACAAAGTCCCCTAATCAAGTATAACAAAGTCCCCTGAATGAGTATAACAAAATCCCCAGATCGAGAATACAAAGTCCGCTGATCGAGTATAACAAAGTCCCCTGGTCGAGTATAACAAAGGCCCCTCATCGAGTATAACTAAGTCCCCTGATCAAGTATAACAAAGTCCCCTGAACGAGTATAACAAAATCCCCTGATCGAGAATAACAAAGTCCGCTGGTCGAGTATAACAAAGTCCCCTGATAGAGTATAACCAAGTCCTCTGATCGAGTATAACAAAGGCCCCTGATCGAGTTCAACAAAGGCCCCTGATCGAGTATAAGAAAGTCCTCTGGTCGAGTAGAACAAAGGCCCCTCATCGAGTTTAACAAAGGCCCCTCTTTGAGCATAACAAAGTCCCCTGGTCGAGTATAACAAACTCACCTGGTCGAGTATACCAAAGTCCACTGATCGAGTATAACAAAGTCCCCTGATCGATTATAACAAAGGGCCCTGATCGAGTTTAACAAAGGCCCCTGATCGAGTATAACAACGTCCCTGATCGAGTATAACAAAGTCCGCTGATCGAGTATAACAAAGTCCCCTGATCGAGTATAACAAAGTTCCCTGATCGAGTATAACAAAGGCCTCTGATCGAGTATAACAAAGTCACCTGATCGAGAATAACAAAGTCCCCTGATCGAGTATAACAAAGGCCCCTATTTGAGTTTAACAAAGGCCCCTGATCGAGTATAACAAAGTCCCCTGATCGAGTATAACAAAGTCCGCTGATCGAGTATAACAAAGTTCCCTGATTGAGTATGACAAAGGCCCCTGATCGAGTTTAAGAAAGGCCACTGATCGAGTATAACAATGTCCCCTGGTCGAGTATAACAAAGGCCCCTCATCGAGTTCAACAAAGGCCCCTCATTTAGCATAGCAAAGTCCCCTGGTCGAGTATAACAAACTCACCTGGTCGAGTATACCAACGTCCACTGATCGAGTATAACAAAGTCCCCTTATCGATTATAACAAAGGCCCCTGATCGAGTTTAACAAAGGCCCCTGATCGAGTATAACAACGTCCCTGATCGAGTATAACAAAGTCCGCTGATCGAGTATAACCAAGGTCCCCTGAGTATAACAAAGTCCCCTAATCGAGTATTACAAAGGCCTCTGATCGAGTATAACAAAGTCACCTGATCCAGTATAACAAAGTCCCCTGATCGAGTATAACAAAGGCCCCTGATCGAGAATAACAAAGTCCCCTGATCGAGTATAACAAAGCCCCTCTCATCGTATAACAAAGCCCTCATCGAGAATAACAAACTCCCTCATCAAGTATAACAAAGTCCCCTGATCGAGTATAACAAAGGCCCCTGATCGAGTTTAACAAAGGCCCCTGATCGAGTATAACAACGTCCCTGATCGAGTATAACAAAGTCCGCTGATCGAGTATAACAAAGTCCCCTGATCGAGTATAACAAAGTCCCCTGATCGAGTATAACAAAGGCCTCTGATCCAGGATAACAAAGTCACCTGATCGAGTATAACAAAGTCCCCTGATCGAGTATAACAAAGGCCCCTAATCGAGTTTAACAAAGGCCCCTGATCGTGTATAACAAAGTCCCCTGATCGAGTATAACAACTCCCCTGGTCGAGTATAACAAAGTCCCCTGATCGAGTATAACAAAGTTCCCCTGATCGAGAATAACAAAGTCCCTTGACCGATTATAACAAAGGCCCCTGATCAAGTATAACAAAGCCCTCTCATCGTGTAAAACACAGCCCTCTCATCGTGTATAACAAAGCCCCCTCATCGAGTATAACAAACTCCCGAGATCAAGTATAACAAAGTTCCCTGAACGAGTATAACAAAGTCCCCTGAACGATTATAACAAAGGCCCCTGATCGAGTATAACAAAGTTCCCTGATCGAGTATAACAAAGCCCCCTGATCGAGTACAACAAAGTCCCTTGATTGAGTTTAACAAAGGCCCCTGATCGAGTATAACAAAGTCCCCTGGTCGAGTATAACAAAGGCCCCTCATCGAGTTTAACAAAGGCCCCTCATTGAGTATAACAAAGTCCCCTGATAAAGTATTACAAAGTCCCCTGAACGAGTATAACAAAGTCCTATGATCGAGAATAACAAAGTCCGCTGATCGAGTATAACAAAATTCTACTGATCGAGTATAACAAAGGCCCCACATTTAGTATAACAAAGGCCCCTAATGGAGTTTAACCCCTGATCGAGTATAACAAAGTCCCCTGATCGAGTATATCGCTTCCCTGGTCGAGTATAACAAACTCCCTGATCGAGTATAACAAGACCCCTGAACGATTATAACAAAGTTCCTGGTCGAGTATATAACAAAGGTCCCTGATCGAGTATAACAAAGCCCCTTGATCGAGTACAACAAAGTCCCCATATCGAGTTTTACAAAGGCCCCTGATCGAGTATAACAAAGGCCCTGATCGAGTATAACAACGTCCCCTGATCGAGTATAACAAAGTCCGCTGATCGAGTATAACAAAGTCCCTGATCGAGTATAACAAAGTCCCCTGATCGAGTATAACAAAGGCCCCTGATCGAGTTTAACAAAGGCCAATGATCGAGTATAACAAAGCCCCCTGGTCGAGTTTAACAAAGGCCCCTCATCGAGTATAACAAAGTTCCCTTATCAAGTATAACAAAGTCCGCTGATCGAGTATAACAAAGTCCCCATATCGAGTTTAACAAAGGCCCCTGATCGAGTATAACAAAGTCCCCTGGTCGAGTATAACAAAGGCCCCTCATCGAGTTTAATAAAGGCCCCTCATCGAGTATAACAAAGTCCCCTAATCAAGTATAACAAAGTCCCCTGAATGAGTATAACAAAATCCCCAGATCGAGAATAACAAAGTCCGCTGATCGAGTATAACAAAGTCCCATGGTCGAGTATAACAAAGGCACCTCATCGAGTATAACAAAGTCCCCTGATCAAGTATCACAAAGTCCCCTGAACGAGTATAACAAAATCCCCTGATCGAGAATAACAAAGTCCGCTGATCGAGTATAACAAAGTCCCCTGATAGAGTATAACAAAGTCCTCTGATCGAGTATAACAAAGGCCCCTGATCGAGTTCAACAAAGGCCCGTGATCGAGTATAAGAAAGTCCTCTGGTCGAGTAGAACAAAGGCCCCTCATCGAGTTTAACAAAGGCCCCTCATTGAGCATAACAAAGTTTCCTGGTTGAGTATAACAAACTCACCTGGTCGAGTATACCAAAATCCACTGATCGAGTATAACAAAGTCCCCTGATCGAGTATAACAAAGGGCCCTGATCGAGTTTAACAAAGGCCCCTGATCGAGTATAACAACGTCCCTGATCGAGTATAACAAAGTCCGCTGATCGAGTATAACAAAGTCCCCTGATCGAGTATAACAAAGTCCCCTGATCGAGTATAACAAAGGCCTCTACCGAGTATAACAAAGTCACCTGATCGAGAATAACAAAGTCCCCTGATCGAGAACAAAGGCCTCAAATGAGTTTTGAACAAAGGCCCTGATCAGAGTATAACAAAGTCCCTGATCGAGTATAACAAAGTCCGCTGATCGAGTATAACAAAGTCCCTGATCGCATAACAAAGTTCCCTAATCGAGTATGACAAAGGCCCCTGATCGCTTTAAGAAAGGCCACTGATCGAGTATATAACAATGTCCCCTGGTCGAGTATAACAAAGGCCCCCA
>NW_024735996.1:0-16520 GCF_018991925.1 Homarus americanus
GGGGAACAAGACCACACAGGTGGAAGGGTTTAGGTCCAGCATTAGGGTGAACAAAACGACATAGGAGGGAGGGTGTAGGTCCAGCATCAGGGTGAACTAGACCACACAGGAGGTAGTGTGTAGGTCCAGCATAAGTGTGAACAAGATCACACAGGAGGGAAGGTTGTAGGTCCAGCATCAGGGTGAATTAGACCACACAGGAGGGAGGGTGTAGGTCCAGCATCATGATGCACAAGACCACACAGGAGGGAGGGTGTAGGCCCAGCATCAGGGTGAACAAGACCACACAGGAAGGAGGGTGTAGGTCCATCATCAGGGTGAACAAGACCACACAGGTGAAAGGGTGTAGGTCCAGCATTAGGGTGAACAAGTCGACATAGGAGGGAGGGTGCAAGTCCAGCATAAGGATGAACAAGATCAAACAGGAGGGAGGATGTAGGTTCAGCATCAGGGTGAACTAGACCACACAGGAGGGAGGGTGTTGGTTCAGCATAAGTTTGAACAAGATCATACAGGAGGTAGTGTGTAGGTCCAGGATAAGTGTGAACAAGATCACACAGGAGGGAGGGTTGTAGGTCCAGCATCAGGGTGAACTAGACCACACAGGAGGGAGGGTGCAGGTTCAGCATTAGGGTGAAAAAGATCACACAGGAGGGATGGTGTAGGTCCAGCATCAGGGTGAACAGGCCACACAGGAGGAGAGGGATGGTGCAGGTTCAAGCATAAGGTGACTAGTGCACAGGAGGAGGTGTAGGTCAGCATCAGGGTGAACAATATCACATAGGAGGTAGGATGTAGGTCCAGCATCAGGGTGAACTAGACCACACAAGAGGGAGGGTGGAGGTTCAGCATAAGTGTGAACAAGATCACACATGAAGTAGTGTATAGGTCCAGCATAAGGGTGAATAAGATCACACAGGAGGGAGGGTTGTAGGTCCAGCATCAGGGTGAACTAGACCACACAGGAGGGAGGGTGTAGGTTCAGCATAAGGGTGAACTAGATCACACAGGAGGGAGGGTGTAGGTCCAGCATCAGGGTGAACAGACCACACAGGAGGGAGGGGTAGGTCCAGCATCAGGGTGAACAAGATCACACAGAAGGAGGGAGGGTGTAGGTCTAGCATCAGGGTCGAATAAGTCCACACAGGAGGGAGGGTGTAGGTCCAGCATCAGGGTGAACTAGACCACACAGAAGGGAGGGTGTAGGTTCAGCATCAGAGTAAACAAGATCACACAGGAGGAAGGGAGGGAGGGTGTAGGTCTAGCATCAGGTCGAATAAGACCACACAGGAGGGATGGTGTAGGTCCAGCATCAGGGTGAATAAGACCACACAGGATGGAGGGTGTAGGTCCAGCATCAGGTCGAATAAGACCACACAGGAGGAGAGGTGTAGGTCGAGGGGAAAACCACACAAGGAGGAGGGTGTAGGTCCAGCATCAGGGTGAACAAGACCACACAGGAGGGAGGGTGTAGGTCCAGCATCAGGGTGAACAAGACCACACAGGAGGGAGGGTGTAGGTCCAGCATCAGGGTGAACAAGACCACACAGGGGTGTAGCAGTGTAGGTCCAGCATCAGGGTGAACAAGACCACACAGGAGGAGGAGGTCAGCATCAGGGTGAACAAGACCACACAGGAGGGAGGGTGTAGGTCCAGCATCAGGGTGAACAAGACCACACATGAGAGAGGGAGGGTGAACAAGACCACACAGGAGGGAGGGCGTTGGCCCAGCATCAGCGTGTACAAGACCACATAGGAGGGAGGGAGGGTGTAGGTCCAGCAACAGGGTGAACTATACCACACATTAGGGAGGGTGTAGGTCCAGCATCAGGGTGAACAAGACCACACAGGAGGAAGGGCGTTGGACCAGCATCAGCGTGTACAAGACCACACAGGAGGGAGAGAGGGTGTAGGTCCAGCATCAGTGTGAACTATACCAGAGAGGAGGGAGGGTGTAAGTCCAGCATCAGGGTGAACAAGACCACAAAGGAAGGATGGTGTAGGTTTAGCATCAGGGTGAAGTAGACTACACAAGGGGGAGTGTGTAGGACCATCATCAGGTTAAACAAGACCACACAGGAGGTAGGGTGTGGGCCCAGCGTCAGGTTGAACTATACCACACAGGAGGGAGGGTGTAGGTCCAGCATCAGGGTGAACTATACCACACATTAGGGAGGGTGTAGGTCCAGCATCAGGGTGAACAAGACCACACAGGAGGGAGGGCTTTGATCCAGCATCAGCGTGTACAAGACCACACAGGAGGGAGGGAGGGTGTAGGTCCAGCATCAGGGTGAACTATACCACAGAGGAGGGAGGGTGTAGGTCCAGCATCAGTGGAACAAGACGACACAGGAGGGATGGTGTAGGTTTAGCATCAGGATTAACTAGACCACAATAGAGGGAGTGTGTAGGACCAGCATTAGGATAAACAAGACCACACAGGAGGTAGGGTGTGGGCCCAGCATCAGGGTGAACTAGACCATACAGGAGGGTGGGTGTAGGTCCAGCATCAGGGTAAACTAGACCACACAGGAGGGTGTGTGTAGGTCCAGCATCAGGATGCATATGACCACACAGGAGGTAGGGTGTGGGCCCAGCATCAGGGAGAACTAGACCACACAGGAGGGAGGGTGTAGGTCCAGCATCAGGGTAAACTAGACCACACAGGAGGGTGTGTGTAGGTCCAACATCAGGGAAAACAAGACCACACACGAGGGAGGGTGTAGGTCTAGCATGGGTGAAAACAGGGCCATACAGGAGGGAGGGAGAGGGTAGGTCCAGCATGAGGGAGAACAAGAGCACACTACCCCTTCGTGTTCGTGGTGGTGGGACGTGTGTGGGAGCTCCGTGTTTTTCGTCGAAAATCCAAAGGTATTCACGTTTTCGGGGTTTCGTAGGTGGTAAGATGAGGGATTTGTAAATTAAGTGATACTTAACATTTTCACTAGTTATGAAACGTTAGGTCAGGTTTTATAAGTGTTGTTTGGTGTTTTTAGTATTTTATCCCACATTTTCCCTCTACTTTAAAGCCCTGCCCAATTGAAACCAGTAATATTGTTAGTAACCCCCCTACATTGTTGGGGTGAAAGGGGGGATAGTAATTTGCCCCAAATATAAAATTCATCTTCTAAATCAGGAAAACTAGCGAAAAAATATATTTTATGGGAAAAAGGGTGATGGGTGGTTAACGAAATCTAATCGAACAATCTTACCTCAATAAATAAGGTGCTGTACTCTCCACGCTGATGAACACTAATGCACCAAACTGGCCTTTAACACAACAGTAACTGGATCCATTACCTGTTGTTACGAGTTGGGGATTTAGAATATAGTTAAAAGTCTACCCAGATCCCAACAGGCAACAACAATAAAAAAACAAAGACAATCGGACTATAAAAGGGTAGAGAAAGGATGGGAGTTTTTGTTGTGTATAATAAAGTACCATAAATCCCTTAACAAAATATTCAGCTTTCTATAATTTACCCTTAACCATACTTAACCTAAACATTAACAGTATATACATATTTATACAACATAAAATAATTTGAAGCAAGGTGGACGTGGGGAGGCAATATAAGATTACAAATACTTAAGTGTGGAGCTGAGATGGCTGACGAGTAAGGCTGAGTATTGTAGAAGACGGTAGGTAGTCACTGTGTCGTATGTTTCCAGGATAGGTGATCCTGTGGTCACTTCCCAGAGTGAAGTGAACTCTCATCGAATTGGAGCTGACGAAGAAGACTTTGAGGAGGTGACGCAACAACCAGGATATGGAGAAGGGAAACGCCGGAGTGGTAACTAAGAGTAGTCATACTCGGGTTTCGTCCCTAGATGGCGTTGCTCGTGGTGCTGGGTAGGTAGATCAGGACAATAGATGGCGTGGTTCGTAGTGCTGGGTAGGTAGATCATGACAATTGGTGGCGTGGTTCGTAACACTGTAAAGAAAACAAAACTAAATATTCGTCCATTGGCTGTCCTCAGGTTTTGGTACGAGAATTGTTTTTTTACGTTTTTCGTTTTTTATTCAAATCTGACCTTAAATTCATGTGCAAGTTAAAGGTTTATGGTTTATAAAAAAATTAACATTCATTTTTAACAAGCTGCTAATTTGCAAACAAATGGAGAATAAATTTGAGTAAAACACCAAAAATACACAACAAAAAACATTCATTTAGCCAAAGGAACCAAACCAACCTACCTACCTACTAAGTGGGGATATCCTCGGGTAAACATGGCGGGAGCCTATTGACCAATATTAACAATAATATTACGAGTAACAAATATTTCCTGTAACATGCAAGAACAAAACATACACCAAATATTAGGAACGATACTAAAGCAATACGAGGAACGTAAATATTCACAAAAGTAAACCACATTTCAATTATTTAAATTAAAGCATAAACCAAAATAGTAAAGTGTTGTCAAAGTAATTAGTCGATGTGATTAAGAGCGTTAACGATCATTAACCTACGCTTGTTCATAATAGATTAACTCGTGTATCTTAATATTTTGTAAAGTATTTCCGTTTAAAATAAATCTGTACAAATAAATAACCTTAATATATCGACCTTTACACAAAATAAATTTAACCACTTAAATACACTAAAAATAACACTTACTGTACACTTTAAAAACGGCGTCTCTCAAGTGAGAGAGACGACTGACAACACCTCCACCGTCCGTTTCTGTATTGGCACTGAAGCTCCAATAAATCCAGCCTTAATCTAACATACAAGATTTAATAACAAAATTAGGGTAAATTAATTTATATGGTAATGAAGAAAAGAAAAAAATAAATAAAAATTACAGAAAAATAAACAGAAATAATAATACTGTACATTACTTTAAATTGTTCAGCTTCGGAAACACTAGTTTGTAGACAAGACGGAAAAACTACCATCTATTTTGGTAAAAAAATGTGATGTCTTAGATCTGACTAGCAGCGCCATCTGTTGACCTGACCCGTTACTATACGAGAAACGTTTTAAACATGGTATTACTCATTGTCACGTTTGTTTGAAATTGAGTTTCGCCCTTAAGATGTTGTAAACAAACCATAGTATTTGTAAACAAGCCATAGTATATGTAAACAAACCATAGTATATGTAAACAAGCCATAGTATATGTAAACAAAGCAGACGACGCACAGTGCTCGCTACCTGCGATTCGTTTAGTTTTCCTAATTTACTTAATTATATAATAAAAAATACTTTAATATTACTAACACATTTACTTTTATCGAACAATAATATAATACTTTTAACTAAACCTTTAACTCAGAAAACCTTTCGTGGAAAAATATAAACGAAATACTTCCCAACTACAATAATGGTAGTGACAGTACCTTACTGGGTGGTTACCACTGATTAGTTATAGATAGATAGATAGATAGATAGATAAATTGATAACTCCAGGCGCTCTAATCTCTCAGGGTGGCCGAGGTGCCTAGCATATCTCGGGGACCAGACGGGGTGACAGTTCTCTAGATGGGGAATCCTGCCGGTGTTTAGGGCAAAATCATAACATCATCTAGGGCGAGATCTTACCGTATTCTGGGGCAGAATCCTACCTTTTTCTGGCGTAGAATCCTTACATATTCTTGAGCACAATCCTACCATCTTCTGGGGTGGAATCCTACCGTATTCTGAGACAGAATCCTACCCTATTCTGGGGCGGAATCATGCCGTATTCTGAAGCGGAATCCTCCCGTCTCCTGGGACAGAATCCTACCGTATTATGGGCGGAATCATACCCTATTCTGGGGCGGAATCCTACCCTATTCTGAGGCGGAATCCTAGCCTATTCTGGGGCGGAATCCTATCCTATTCTTGTGCAGAACCCTACCATCTTCTGTGGCGGGATCGTACCGCTTTCTGAGGCAGAATCCTACCGACTTTTGGAGCGGATTCCTTCCATCTTCTAGGGTGGTACCCTACTGTATTCTGGCGCAGAGTCCTACCGTATTCTGGGGTAGAATTCTACAGTATTCTGGAGCGGAATCCTACCGTATTCTGGGTGGAATCCGACCGTTTTCTAAAGCCAAACCTTACCGTCTTTGGGGAGAGAATCCTACCGTCTGCTGGCGCAGAATCCTACTGCTTTTTTGGAGAGATATCCTACCGTCTCCTTGGGCAGAATCCTATCTTATTCTGAAGCAGAATCTTACCGTTACCTCGGGCAGAATCCTACCGTATTTTGGTCAGAATCCTATCCTATTCTGGGACGGAATCCTACCTAATTCTAAGGCGGAATCCTACTGTCTTTTTGGGCCTATTCTTACCGTTTTCTCGGGTGGAATTCCTACGACGTTGGGGACTAAATCCTACCTCCTTCTGGGGCGAATCCTACTGTTTCCTGGTGCGAAATCCTACCGTTTTAGGAGGTGGAATCCTGCCGTTGTTTAGGGCAAAATCATAACATCTTCTAGGGCGAAATCCTACAGAATTCTAGAACAGAATCTTACCATTTCCTAGCGAAGAATCCTACCATATTCTGGGGTAGAATCCTACCGTCTTCTGAGGTAGAATCATACCGAATACTAAGGCGGAATCCTACCGTCTCCAGGGACAGACCCGTACCGTATTTTGGGCTGAATCCTACCGTATTCTGGGGAGGAATCCTACCCTATTCTTGGGCAGAACCCTACCATCTTCTGAGGCGGGATCCTACCGTATTCTGTTGCAGAATCCTACCGTCTTCTCGGGGGGATTCCTTCCATCTTCTAGGGCGGAATCCTACCGTATTCTGGGTGCAGAATTCTACCGTATTCTGGGCGGAATCCGACCGTTTTCTGGGCGGAATCCGACCGTTTTCTGGGGCAGACTCTTACAGTCTTTGGGGACAGACTCCTACCTTCTGCTGGCGCATAATCCTACCGTTTTTTGAAGCGATATCCTACCGTCTCCATGGGAAAAATCCTAGCGTATTCTGGGGCGGAATCCTACCCTATTCTGGGGGAGAACCCTACCATCTTCGTGGGGGGTATCTACCGTATTCTGGGCCAGAATCCTACCGTCTTCTTGTTCTGATTCCTTCCCTCTTCTAGGGCGGAATCCTACCGTATTCTGGCGCAGAATCCTTCCGTATTCTGGTGCAGAATTCTACCATGTTCTGTAGCGGAATCCTACTGGATTGTGGGAGGAATCCGACCGTTTACTGAGGCAGAATCTTACTGTCTTTGGGGAAAGAATCCTACCGTCTGATGGCGCAGAATCCTACCATTTTCTGGAGCGATATCCTACCGTCTCCTTGGGCAGAATCCTACCATATTTTGGGCGGAATCCTATCCTATTCTGGGGCGGAATACTACCTTATTCTGGGAAGAACCCTACCATCTTCTGGGGCGGGATCTTATCGTATTTTGGGACAGAACCCTACCATCTTCTTGGATGGGATCCTACCGTATTCTGTTGCAGAATCCTACCGTCTTCTGGGTCGGATTCCTACCATCTTCGAGGCTTGAATCCTTCTGTATTCTGGCGCAGAATCCTACCATATTCTGGGGCAGAATTCTACTGTACTCTGGAGTGGATTCCTACCGTATTGTGTGCGGAATCAGACCATTTTCTGGGGCACAATCTTACCGTCTTTGGGGAAATAGTCCTACCGTCTGCTGGAAAAGAGTACTACTGTTTTCTGGAGCGATATCCTACCGTCTCCTTGGGTAGAATCTAAGTGTATTCTGGGACGGAATCCTACCCTATTCTGGGAGTGAATCCTACCCTATTCTGGGGCGGAATCCTACCCTATTCTGGGGCGGAAGCCTACCCTATTCTGGGGCGGAATCCTACCCTATTCTGAGGCAGAACCCTACCATCTTCTGGGACGGGATCCCACCGTATTCTGGGGCAGAATTTTACCGTCTTTGGGGACAGAATCTTTCCGTCTGCTGGCGCAGAATCCTACCGTTTTCTGGAGCGATATCCTTCCGTCTCCTTGGGCAGAATCATATCCTATTCTGGGGCGGAATCCTACCATATCTGGGGCAGAATCCTACCCTATTCTAGGGCGGATTACTACCGTATTTTGGGGCGGGATCCTACCGTATTCTGGGGCAGAATACTACCGTATTCTAGGGCGGATTCCTATCATCTTCTAGGGCGGATTCCTACCATCTTCTCCGGCGGAATCCTACCGTATTCTGGTGCAAAATCCTACTGTATTCTGGAGCAGAATTCTACCGTATTTTGGAGCGGTTCTGGGCGAAGTTCGACCATTATCTAGGGCAAAATCTTATAGTCCTTGGGAACAGAATCCTACCGTTTGCTGGCGGAGAATCCTACCGTTTTATGGAGCAATATCCTACCGTCTCCTTGGGCAGAGTCCTTACGTATTCTAGGGCGAAAACCTACCCTATTCTGGGGGCGGTATCCTACCGTAATCTGGAGCAGAATCCTAGAGCATTCTGGGGCAGAATTCTACCGTATCCTGGAGCGGAATCCTACTGTATTGTGGGCTGAATCCGACCGTTTTCTGGGGCAGAATGTTACCGTCATCGGGGACAGAAAGCCTTAAAGTTAGTTTAACGTCATTTAAAGCTAGTTTAATGCCATTTAAACTTAGTTTAATGCCATTTAAAGT
This sequence comes from Homarus americanus, assembly GCF_018991925.1. NCBI lineage: Eukaryota > Metazoa > Arthropoda > Malacostraca > Decapoda > Nephropidae > Homarus > Homarus americanus. The sequence continues at coordinate 8,584 of NW_024735996.1, forward strand.
TAGTTTACACCATTTAAAGTTAGCTTAACGCCATTTGAAGTTAGTTTACACCATTTAAAGTTAATTTAACCTCATTTAAAGTAAGTTGAACGCCATTTAAAGTTAGGTTAATGCCCTTTAAAGTTAGTTTAACGCCATTTGAAGTTAGTTTAACGCCATTTAAAGTAGCTTAATGCCATTTAAAGTTAATTTAACGCCAATTGAATTTAATTTAACGCCATTTGAAGCGCGTTTAACGCCATTTAAAGTTAGTTAAACGCCATTTGAAGTTAGTTTAATGCCATTTGAAGTTAGTTTAACGTCATTTAAAGTTACTTTAATGCCATTTAAAGTTAGTTTACGACATTTAAAGTTAATTTAACCCCATTTAAAGTTAGTTTAGCGCTATTTGAAGTTAGGTTAATGCCATTTAAAGTTAGTTTAATGCCATTTAAAGTTAGTTTAACGGCATTTAAAGTTAGTTTAATGCCATTTGAAGTTAGTTTATTGCCCTTTAAAGTTAGTTTAATGCCATTTAAAGTCAGTTTAAAGCCATTTGAAGTAAGTTTAACGCCATTTAAAGTTAATTTAACGCCAGTTGAAGTTAGTTTAACGCCATTTGAACTTAGTTTAATGTCATTTAAAGTTAGGTTAATGCAATTTGAAGTTAGTTTAACGCCATTTAAAGTTAGTTTAACGCCATTTAAAATTAATTTAACGCTATTTGAAGTTAGTTTAACGTTATTTGAAGTTAGTTTAACGCCATTTGAAGTTAGTTTAACGCCATTTGAAACTAGTTTAACGCCATTTGAAGTTAGTTTAACCCCATTTAAAGTTAACATAACGCCATTTGAAGAGCGTTTAACGCCATTTATAGCACGTTTAACGCCATTTCAGTCAGTTTAACGCCATTTGGTGTTAGTTTAACGCCATTTAAAGTTAGGTTAATGCAATTTGATGTTTGTTTAACGCCATTTAAAGTTAGTTGAACGCCATTTAAAGTTTGTTGAACGCCATTTAAATTTAGTTGAACGAAATTTAAAGTTAGTTTAACTCCATTTAAAGTTAGTTTAACGCCATTTAATGTTAGTTTAACGCTATTTATAGTTAGTTTAACGCAATTTAAAGTTAGTTAGTAAGACAGGGTACGAATAGTAAGGCAGGGTAGGGTAGGGATGGTAAGGCAGGGAAGGGATGTTGAGTGCTGGCAGGGTAGGGATAGTAAGGACAGGGTAAGGTTAGTAAGGACAGGGTAGGGATAGTAAGGATAGGGTAGGGATAGTAAGGACAGGGTAGGAATAGTAAGACAGGGTAGGAATAGTTAGTGTTGGCAGGGTACTTACTTCAGACGCTATATACTCAACAGGGTGACTTATTTTAAAGCTTTCTGGAGTCCTTGATCCAGACAAAGGTCAAAACGGTTAGGAATCTTCAATGCAACAGCGCTACAGTTATTTTGGGAGTCACCAAGCCTCCTAATGCCACGCAGTTGAGAGAATCTTGAGTGATCTACCTTGAAAAAATAAAAAATCTGACGTTCACTGGCCAATTTTTAACAAACAAAAACGTGTCTTCTGCCGGGATATCATTTCACCTAAAATTCTTCCAGTGACAAACATTTTTTTTCAACTAGGTATGAACTTGCGATAACGTTCATATATTACCAAAATTCATATAACTATTTCAACTGTTCGTGTTCTGCTTATTGTGTAGAAATATTTCCCTAATCATTGTCATGCAACTGATAAGGGACATTCCTACAAGAAATTCACTCATGTTCATAGTTAGGTTAGGTAGCTATAACGAGGAGGCTGTAGTTGTGTTGAAATAACAGAGGGGGGGGGGGGTGTGTATGTTTACCCTATGACAAAAACAATGGACTGTACAACCTGTTCTCTGATGTCTGTACACCTTATTTCTCTCACCTTGTGTATTTCCGGGTAGCACACTGTAGTCTTCCCTCATCCGGCTCTCTCTCTCTCTCTCTCATTTCCTCTTCCATCCACCTCCTCTCCCATGTGATGAAACCGTCTCACCTTATACCAATTACCTTTATTAAAACCCCTCAGATTTTTATCATCTCCGTACATCTACACCTGGGGCACTCCACCTGTTATGGAAATTTACCCTAAAATATTACCATGATATTGTTTACATCATCGAAGACGAGAGGAAGTTATAGTTTACATCCTGGAGTTTGTTTATAATTATCGTTGATGGTAGGAAAAGTAAAATGACCCCGGATAAAAAAACAACTTATAAAATGAGAGCGTCCATGACTAGAGGAACAAGGGTTTACAGGTCCTTCATCAAGGGAACAAGGGTTTATAATCTTACCGTATTTCCCTAATGGCCAGAACACCCGGCTGTGGCCTAACAAGGGGAAGGAAGCGGCTGGTTTGTTTACCTTTCTCTTCACTTGATCTACTCGTATATTAAAGGTTAATATTTTTCTTGTTTCTACTACGGCTTCAACATATAAATTATTCATTTTATTACTCTATGAACCTCGTGTATATAACGTACTATCTCCGCCAGCGAGAGACGAACCCTGAGCACAATAACTAGGTGTCAGTGTCCACCTCTCAAGAACTAAAAAGGAATATCCCGATCGATTTTGGGGAAGGAATGTGTATATCTGGAAACAATGGTTGTATGGCAAGTAATTTGTCTCGACCACTGTTGGCGGTGAGTGTGTGACCAGGCTCGTACACAGGTGTTGATGATATAGCTAAAATTTCCCTAGTGACTGCAGACAAAGTGGGAAGTGGAGGATTTTAACTACGCGCCCTGTGACTGTTTATTATTTTGGTCGACTTTTACAGGGAATAATTTATACAGAGGTGTAATATTTTTTATTTTCTATTTATTATTATTTTTTTTTATTCTAACTGATAAAAACTTGTGCCCAGGATACTTTCACCCTGGCTAACCAAGATTTAAGCATGACAAGAGACAAGAAGTAAATGAACTGGGAGGGCGATAGTTATCCCCCCCCCCCGGCCGGTCTAACAGCACCAGGACAGTCAGGACCTAAACTTACTTAGTTATCCCCCGGTCTAACAGCACCAGGACAGTCAGGACCTAAACTTACTCTACATGAAGCCTCTCCCCTCCCTCCCATACCTCCCCCATACCTCCCCCTGACGCCACCCTCCCTTCTACCTCTCCCCAACCCCTCTCTCTCTACCCTACTCCACCTTCGCCTCTACCTCCGCAAACGCGGCCCCGCCAAGTTCAAGATGGTAACAACACTATTGACTATGTTTCTTCTTTTAAATATCTTGGCGTTTCCGTCCCTTGTACCCAACCTGCCATACAACAGCTAACCCGCCAATGTACTGACAGACTGAGACCTCTTAGAAGTGTAGCGGGGTACAGCCCGCACTATGGTGCTAATATTAGAATTGTTAAAACAATGTACCTAGGCTATATAAGATCTCTGATAGATTACCACGCACCAGCCCTGGTCATTCGTGACGGGAAAGGCGTTGACAAGCTCGAGAAAATGCAAAATAAAGCCCTCAGAATTATCCTAGCATGTCCCATGAGCACTAAAGTACTTAATATGAGGAAAGAACTAGGTATACCCAGTGTTAAAGATAGAATAATTGAAGTCAACCTCATGATAGCCCTGAGGCTTCTGCGTGGTGATCCTGATAACATTGTTTCCTTAAAATTGCTAGAATGTATGAACCATGGGACTACTGAGTCTAAATGGATCCAAACTACAGCTACACATATGAAGATGTTTGGACTAGACCACCTGTACAAAGTTGAGACACAACAGCGCTTCCTGCCACCCTGGCGGACAGTTCCCTTCGATATCACAATACCGACGAATCCGCCTAAAAAAATAATTATACAAAGCATTTATCTCCAACACACTGCCAAACTGAGAGCTCTTGAACACATACACACTCTACAGAGTGATGATAATATCACACAGACCATCTACACTGATGGATCTCTAAACACCGCCTGTGGGAGGGCTGGAAGTGCTATTGTTGTGACTCAACCTGACGGTAATATAATTGAGAAAGGAGTTAGAATTAACAACTGGGCATCCACTCTACAAACTGAATTAGTTGCCATACTCACAGCTATTAAATTCATTGAAACCACTGTTACTGACAGTCTCATCATCACCGACTCTTTATCCTCACTACTTGCCCTTGGTACCCTCGACTCAGGTTGTCACGCTCTTGTCTCTGAAGCCAGACACAAATATGCGTGCCTTGTTGACCGGGGTGTCAAGGTCAAACTGTTGTGGATCCCCTCTCACATAGGCCTCATAAAACATGACAGAGTTGATGCCCTCGCCAAACTCGCGTCTAACAAAGACACCGTTGAATACAATTTGGGTCTGTCAAAAAGAACCCTTAAAACTGTAATTAGGAAAGAACTTATTGATGAGTTTGACGCAAGTAGACAAGTGTAAACAGGCACTAGTCGATCCATAGGTTACCATGATGAGATATATCAAGTGAAACATGTATATGGAGCAAGTAACAAGATCACTAGATTACAAGATGTTGTAACCGCTAGATTAAGGTTAGGATATAAGTACCTTTGGCAGTATGTTCCTCAAGCAGATGTAAACAAAACTAAATGTAAAGTGTGTGGCCATACATATGGCCACACACTTGAACACTACGTCCTCGATTGTGTGAAGATAGAACCTTTTAGGGACAGGTCCAAGCACACTGTGTGTGAAATGGCACAACACTTCATCTCTAATGGCAAGATAGCCGACATATTCAGATTGTATCCACTTTTTTGCACTTAGTAACTATATCAATTCTCATGTACAGAACCAAATACGCAATGTGCTTGAATACCTCTCACGTAAATGTGAATAACAAAGTGTGAGGCCAGACATACTGCCTCACACGCCTGTACTCACGCATTTGTGAATAAGTTACCCCTTATGTATAGAACTAAACAAATAATGTAAATGAAATACTGTGTAACATTCAGTGCCATAATATCCTGACAACGGGGGTTAATTATTATGACCCTTTGTAAACCCTACTCTGTAAAGTAGCCGCTGCAAGCGGCAAAATCAAAATCAAAATCAATCTCCCCCGCCTGGGATAAAATAAACGACAACGACGTACCCCATCCGAAAAACTCCTCCACAAAAACTTTAAATAAAATAACCCAAGAATTTGACTCTTCTGTGATAAGTAGAAGTTAAGAGTTGAACGACCGAGCATTCAACTGTACACTGTCGGTCGGCCGCTCGTGTTATTGGCTGGTCGAGACATTCCCCGTGTCACTCACTCACTAGACGACTGTGCTGTGCTGTTATCAGAGTCTGGTCGCCGGCCTAACCTAACCAACCTAACCTCCCGTTGTTGAAGATCTTGATTTTCGATATTTTACTCGTGAACCTGCTGACGTGTTAAGGAAATCCGCCTCTTGTTCTTATCACTACTTTACTTTTTGTTTTACCTTTTTTTCATTTGTTTTGCCATCTCCACCAGATCAATTTTAGTTGTCACACAGTCGGATTGCCTTGGCGAGGTTCTAGGAGTCAACAGTGATTGGCTGATTCTCTGGAACTAATCTTCCGTGTAGCATAGAGAAGGAGGAGAGGAGGAGGAGGAGGAAGGGGAAGAGGACAAGGAGGAGGAGGAGGAGGAAGGGGAAGAGGACAAGGAGGAGGAGGAGGAGGAAGGGAAAGAGGACAAGGAGGAGGAGGAGGAGGAAGGGGAAGAGGACAAGCAGGAGGAGGAGGAGGAAGGGGAAGAGGAAAAGGAGGAGGAGGAGGAGGAACACGGGATGGTTCATCTGCCATAATATTTTTTTTTATTTAAGTTCTCTCTTATTTTCGCTCCTACACTAGACAGGTGTGAAAAACATAGGTGAGAAGGTACTGGAAACTCCTTTAGTATACCTAACCAACAAAAATGACCTTGACCTTTGACCCAACTTAATAGGGAAGTCTCCCCCCACCCCCCCCCAATAATGATAACTATTGATGTCAGCATTCCCCCTTCACTTACACTGGACGAAGGTTACAACGAAAACCTATGAACGATTATCCCGACAGCCAATCACCGCTGGGTTTACAGATAGAACCTCTCATACACACAGTCGACGGCCAATCAAAATACCGTTTTCCTACACACTGTCACGTACGATAGGTCCACCACATACAGTGCCCAACTCTGTCCTCCCAGGTACACCTCTGGCACTCCCAGGTACTCCTGACCTCCCTGGAACACCTCTGACAGGTACACCTCTGACACTCGAGGTACACCTCTGACATTCCCAGGTACACCTCTGACACTCCCAGGTACTCCTCTGACACTCCCAGGTACACCTCAGACACTCCCAGGTACACCTGACACTCCCAGGTACACCTCTCACACTCCCAGGTACACCTCTGACACTCCCAGGTACACCTCTGACACTCCCAGGTACACCTCTGACACTCCCAGGTACTCCTCTGACACTCCCTGGTACACTTCTGACACTCCCTGGTACACCTCTGACAATCCCAAGGTACACCTCAGGTTTCTACACTCCAGACACTCCAGGTACACCTCTCAGACACTCCCAGGTACACCTCTGACACTCCCAGGTACTCCTCTGACAATCCCAGGTACACCTCTGACACTCCCAGGTACTCCACTGACACTCCCTGGTACACCTCTGACACTCCTAGGTACACCTCTGACACTCACAGGTACACCACCGATACTCACAGGTACACCTCAGACACTCCCAGTTCACCTCTGATACTCCCTGGTTCACCTCTGACACTCTCTGTTTCACCTCTGATACTCCCTGGTACACCTCTGACACTCCTAGGTACACCTCTGATACTCCCACGTACACAGCTGACACTCCCAGGTACACCTCAAACACTCCCAGGTACACCTCAGACATTCCCAGGTACATCTCTGACACTCCCAGGTACACCTGTGACACTCCCAAGTACACTTCTGACACTCCCAGGTACACTTCTGATACTCCCATGTACACTTCTGACACTCCCATTACCCACCTCGAACCTCCCAGGTACACCGCCCCAACCTCCCAGGCTACACCTCTGACCTCCCTGAGTACACCTCGGAGCCTCCCAGGTGCCTGCTGACAGTCCCATGTGCACCTCCTGACACTCCCAGGCCCTCGGCCTCCCGGTGCCTCTGACCTCCAGGTACTCCACTGACCCTGGTGCCTCTGTTGCTCCCAGTGCACCTCCAAGCCTCCATGTACTCCGATACTCCCGTTGCCTCGAACACTCCAGGTGCCTCAAATTGCTCCAGGTGCCTCAGTACTCCCAGGTGCACCTCAGACCTCCCTAGTGAACCTCTGTGGCCTCCCAGGTACACCTGACACTCCCAGTGCTCCTCCCCAGGCACTCCATATGTCCTCTGACAGCCTCCAGGTGCACCTTTGGCCTTCCCAGAGTGCTCCTCTGGCCTTGCTCCTGGTACTCCTCTCTGACCTCCCAGGTACTCCTCTGGCACTCCTGGTACACCTCCCCAGCCTCCAGGTACACCTCCGACACTCCCAGGTACACCTCTAATACTCCCAGGAACACCTCCGATATTCCCAGGTACACCTCCGATACTCCCAGGTACACCTTTGGCACTCCCAGGTATTCCACTGACACTCCCAGGTACACCTCTGACACTCACAGGTACACCTCTAACACTCCCAGGTACACCTCTGACACTGCCAGGTACACCTCTGACACTGCCAGGTACACCTGTGATACTCCCAGGTACACCTCCGACACTCCAAGGTACACCTCAGATACTCCAGGTGCACCGCAGCGGCACTTCCAGGTACACCTCTGACACTCCCAGTTACACCCCTGACACTACCAGGTACACCTCTGACACTCCCAGGTACACCTCTAATGCTCCCAGGTACACCTCTGACACTCCCAGGTACACCTCAGACACTCCCACTTACACCCCTGACACTCCCAGGTACAC
>NW_024735997.1:0-9306 GCF_018991925.1 Homarus americanus
CATGAATTGGGGTGTGAGGGCCGGGCACCCCTCCAGCACCATGACCCGGGGTATGAGGGCCAGGCACCCCTTCAGTGCTATGACCCGGGGTGTGAGGGACGGGCACCCTTTCAGTGACATGATCCAGCTTGTGAGGGCCGGGCACCCCTTCAATGACATGACCCTGGGTGTGTGGGCTGGGCACCCTTTCAGTGCCATGAACCGGGGTGTGAGGGCTGGGCACCCCTTCAGCCCCATGACCCGGGATGTGAGGGCCGGGCACTAGTTTAGGTCTATGACCAGGGGTGTGAGGGCCGAGCATACCTTCAGTGCCATGGCCAGGGGTGTGACGGCCGGGCACCGATTCAGTGCCATGACCCGGGGTGTGAGGGCCGGGCACCCCTTTAGTGCAATGAAACGGGGTGTGTGGGCAGGGCACCTCTACAGAGCTATGAACCGCGGTGTGAGGGCCGGGAAACCCAACAGAGCTATGAATCGGGGTGCTAGGGCCGGGCACCACTTCACATGACACAGGGTGTGAGGGCCGGGCAATCCAACAGAGCTATAGATCGGGGTGTGAGGCCGGGCACCACTTCACATGACACGGGGTGTGAGGGCCGGGCACCCTTCCCAAGACTGGATCTGAGACCGGGCACCTTTTCAGTGCCATGACCCGAGGTTTGTGGGCCGGGCACCCCTTCAGTGCCATGAATCAGGGTGTGAGCGCCGGGCACCCTTCAGCAATATTACCCGGGGTGTGAGGGCCGGGCTCGATTTCAGTGCCATGAATCTGGGTGTGAGGGCTTGGCACCCCTCCAGCACCATAACCCGGGGTATGAGGGCCGGGCACCCCTTCAGTGCTATGACCCGGGGTGTGAGGGCCGGGCACCCTTTCAGTGACATGATCCAGGGTGTGAGGGCCGGGCACCCCTTCAATGACACGACCCGCGGTGTGTGGGTTTGGGCACCCTTTCAGTGCCATGAACCGGGGTGTGAGGGCCGGTCACTCCTTCAGTGCCATGACCCGGGTTGTGAGGGCTGGGCACCCCTTCAGCCCCATGACCCGGGATGTGAGGGCCGGGCACTCGTTTAGGTCTATGACCAGGGGTGTGAGGGCCGGGTATACCTTCAGTGCCATGGCCAGGGGTGTGACGGCCGGGCACCGATTCAGTGCCATGACCCGGGGTGTGAGGGCCGGGCACCCCTTTAGTGAAATGAAACGGGGTGTGAGGGCAGGGCACCCCTACAGAACTATGAACCGCGGTGTGAGGGCCGGGCACCCCTTCAGTGACATGAATCGGGGTGTGATGACCGGGCACCCCTTCAGCTCCATGACCCGTGGTGTGAGGGCCGGGGACCCCTTTAGGTCCCTTCCCGGGGTGTGATGGCCGTGCACCCCTTCAGTGACATGACCCGGAGTGTGAGGGCCGGGCACCCCTTCAGTGTCATGAACCGGGGTGTGACGGACGGGCACCCCTTCAGTGCCATGAACCGGGGTGTGAGGGCAGGGCACCCTTTCAGTGCCATGAATCGAGGTGTGAGGGCCGGGCACCTCTTCACACCATGACCCGGGGTGTGATGGCCAACCACCCCTCAGTGCCATGAATCGAGGTGTGAGGGCCGGGCACCCCTTTAGCACCATGACCCGGAGTGTGAGGGCCGGGCTCGATTTCAGTGCCAGGAATCGGGTTGTGAGGGCCGGGCACCCTTTCAGTGCCATGAAACGGGGTGTGAAGGCCGGGCACCGCTATAGTGCTGTGAACTGGGGTGAGAGGCCCGGGCACACCCTCCAGCACCATGACCCGGGGTATGAGGGCCGGGCACCCCTTCAGTGCTATGACCCGGGGTGTGAGGGCCGAGCACCCTTTCAGTGCCATGACCCGGGGTGTGAGGGCCAGCCACTCCTTCAGTGCCATGACCTGAGGTGTGACGGCCGGCCACCCCTTCAGCCCCATGTCCCGAGGTGTGAGGGCCGGCCACCCGTTTAGGTCTATAACCAGGTGTGTGAGGGCCGGGCACACCTTCAGTGCCATGGCCAGGGGTGTGACGGCTGGGCACCGCTTCAGTGACATGAACCGGGGTGTGAGGGCTGCCACCCCTTCAGTGACATGACCCGGGGCGTCAGTTACTGGCACCCCTTCAGTGCCATGAGCCGGGGTGTGAGGGCCGGGCACCCCTTGAGTGCCATGAAACGGGGTGTGAGGACCGGGCACCCCTACAGAGCTATGAACCGGGGTGTGAGGGCCGGGCACTGTATGTATATTCTGTATTATGTATGCTGTATTATATATTATGTATGTATGTGATGTATGTGCTCCATTTATATATATTATTTATTCAGCCTAGGTAGCAGCGCGTGGCAATATTATTACCATTTCCCACATGCTTAATTAATGTGCCTGGCGACGTATGGAAGCTGTTAATGTCTCACTTGCCATACGTCGTCTATAGAGCAGTTGACAAGCAGACAGGTTGAGGAGCGGTACTCCCCTTGTGTACATATCTCTTATCCAGTAAATAGAACCTACAAAATCTATACAGGTGTTTGTGTTCGCTCCTGTATATTGAACTTATTACCCAGAACATGAACATGGCCCAGTGTGTACTTTTACTGGATAATTACGAGTGACAGTGCAAAGTTTGTGGAAAGCCGGCTTATGGACCCCTTGCCCTGCGTCAACTGCCGCCCGCCAACCCTCCTCGAAGAATTTAGCAACTTTGAGCAGTGTCAGTGACACTGATTTTCTGTGAAGTGTTTAGTGCATTGTGTGTTTCGTGCCATTCATGTGTGACCTTCTTCTAAAGGATTCCCAAGGTACACGGCATGTTCTGGGCATTTGTAAGGAGTAGACTTCAGTACACCTCCCCTCGCCAAGCCTGGAGGGTAACTGCCGCTAGTAGTCGTCTCCACCCCCCCTCATAGCGTCGTCTCCCCACCCCTTCACAGCTCGAGGAGACCGCTCTCACTGCCCGGGACACACACACACGTACACACACACTGACCGCGGTGATTTCCTTATATATATTTTATATATATAATCTACTTATCTGTGTATTTAATTAAATTTTTGTCTGAGATCTTGTTGATACGACGGGCTGACCGGTCAACACTGATTTAGACACAGTACACAGATGAAGTAGTTATGTCTCGTGCCTAGCGTATCCGTGGAACCAGCGTCCGGATGAGTCAGTCGGATGATAGCCCCGCAGAGATGGATGACCAGGCTGACCATGACGCTCCAGCTCCCACAACATCGCGCAGCCCTTCACCGCCATATTCAGCGTTGTCTCCAGAGATAATTGCTTTAATGAAGTTTATGAGAGATGAAAGGCGCGAGGATGAAGCTAACAGACGTGTGGCGGATGAACACAGAAGGCAAGCAGAGGCAGAGAGAGACCACCAACGGAGATTGGAAGACAGTGCACGGTTTGAAGCTTTGATATCTCGCCTCACTGTTAACCAAGCCCCTGGCTCTAACACTGCCTCGGTACTGACTGGTTCAGATACCTCATCAATGCTTCCTTCACGCCCCCCAGCCCCACCTAAAGCAGCTGCTCAAACACCGCCCATCTTGAAGCCTGATGTGAATTTCCAGACTTTTCGTGAATGGCGGCGACGGTGGACTGATTATGCTACAATGGTGGATCTCCAGAGTTTGTCACAGCCTAAACAACTCATCCAGCTGCGTATGTGCCTGTCCTTGGAAATTCAGCGTGTCTTGGAACATCCGTTGCAGGTACCTCCGACCTCTTCGCTGTCTGTAGAGGAGGTATTGGACATTCTACAACGGCACATCAAAGGACAGCAGAATGAAGCTCTGCGCAGGAGGGAATTGTTTAGCTGCAGACAGATGGAGGGTGAGACTTATGACGCCTTTTATGTACGTCTTAAGAGAGCCTCGGAAGAGGTAGATATATGTCTAGGCCACCACCAGCAGTGCGAGGAGACCCAGTTGAAGCAGGTGATCCTGATGGGTGTTAAGGACGAGGAACTTGTCCAACGCCTCACCTCCCTCGACTCTTCCTCTTCTCTCAAGGATGTGTTGACGATATGTCGCTCCTATGAGGCTGCCAGGTGTGTCACCTCTGCCATCCGAGCTCCCCCTACAGCTGTACGCGCTGTGTCCCGGTACAAGGACAAGAGGTCTGTTCCTACGCCTTCGCCCACCACGTCCACGCCCGGTTCATTTTGTAACAACTGTGGTAAGCAGCACGGAACACAGGTGTGTCCAGCTGCTGAGTCTACATGCAACAGTTGTGACCGTAAGGGCCACTGGTCACTCACAGTACGGTGCCCTGCCAAACGCGTCCAGTGCAATGTCTGGGCCACTATGACAAGTGTTGCCCTTCCAACAAACCCAAGGGACAGCGTCGGCGGAAGCATCAGCTCCCTTCCACCAGAGAGGGCCGCCCACAGTCTTCCAATCAGAAGCATGACGACCCTGGACAACGCTCGAGCCATATTAGGAATGTGTGCTCCCCCCCGCGTCCCAGGACCAAAGTCCCCCAGTACATCAGTGTCATTGTGACCTACTGCAGTGTGTCATTCCGTCTTCAGATGTTGCCCGACACCGGCGCTGATGATACAGTCATCGGTCCCCAGCATTTGCAATTCTTGGGGCTCTCTCAAAGCGATCTAGGACCGCCTCCCAAGGACCTCTGCGTCACGGCAGATGGTTCACAGATGGCCCCAGCCCTTGGATCACTCCGAGCACAAGTCACCTTTGGCAACAGGTCGTGTCAAGCCTGGATTGATGTGCATAACGGTGTCCCGACTCCTTTGCTGTCCTAAAGACATTGCCAAGAGTTGGCCATCATCTCCCAGGACTTCCCCAAACCTATTCTTGAGGTAAAATACGCCAACAGGGTGCACGAAGGGAGCAGCAACTACCTTGCTGCCGCCCTACCCCTACCTCTGGCCAGTGACACCTCTCCTTCGGTAGTTGTCCCTGCTGCATCACGTCCCCACGTCTTGGCTCGCCTTCACGACAGTCACCGTGGAGCTGAGGCCACCAAACGACGTGCAAGACAGACTGTGTTCCGGCCTGGCATCGACCCCGACATCTCCAATGCTGTCCAGGTGTGTATGCCCCGCCACGTATTACAACCCAGCCAGCAGCAGGAACCCTTTATGAGTGACGACAACCCCACCCGCCCCTTTGAGTCTGTGACGGCCGACTTTTTCTCTGTGTCAGGAAAGTCCTTCCTTGTTATCGCCGACCGTCTCTCTGGTTGGCCGGTTGCCATCAAGTGCGGTAATGACACGACGTCTGCCGCCACCATCAGCAAGTTCCGCCACTACTTCCGTGACGTGGGCGTTCCTGTGCGCCTGCGAACCGACGGAGGGCCCCAGTTCACAAGCCGGGACTTTGCTGTGTTCCTTGACCGATGGGGAGTCCGGCATGTGTTGTCATCGCCCCATTACCCGCAGTCCAACGGCCACGCTGAGGCTGCTGTCAAATCCCTGAAGCACCTCATCCTTAAGGTGGCCCCTTCTGGGAACATTGACTGCGAGGCCTTCGACCGGGGTCTTCTTGAACTCCGCAACACACCTAACTACACCGGACGCTCCCCTGCCCAGGTTTTGTATGGACGCCCCTTCGTTCTTGTGTCCTTGCTCACCCTCAATCCTTCTCCAAGGAGTGGCAGGCCAACACAGAGGATTGTGATCGCCGAGCCGCCGAACGTGTTCAGGACGTCGTCGCCCGCTACAACGACCACGCCCTTTCTCTCCCCAGGTTGAGTGTCGGCACCCAAGTCCATGTTGAGGACCCGACCTCCCTACGTTGGGACAAAGTAGGCGTAGTCATGGGTCTCGGTAGGTCACGGGACAACCAGGTGCGGTTACCCAGTGGTCGTGTGTGGTGGAGGAACCGCCGTTTTCTCCGCCGCGTAACAATGCCTTCTGCTGACCCCGCCACCAGTGTTGAGTCCCATACCCTTCCCAGTGATCGAGTCCCTCGACGCTCAGAACGGATCCAAAAGAAAAGGTCCGCTATGAGCGTATAGGGGGGAGGGAGGTGTATGTATATTCTGTATTATGTATGCTGCATTATATATTATGTATGTATATGATGTATGTGCTCCATTTATATATATTATTTATTCAGCCTAGCTAGCAGCGTGTGGCAATGTTATTGCCATGTCCCACATGCTTAATTAATGTGCCTGGCGACGTATGGAAGCTGTTAATGTCTCACTTGCCATACGTCGTCTATAGAGCAGTTGACAAGCAGACAGGTTGAGGAGCGGTACTCCCCTTGTGTACATATCTCTTATCCAGTAAATAGAACCTACAAAATCTATACAGGTGTTTGTGTTCGCTCCTGTATATTGAACTTATTACCCAGAACATGAACAGGCACCCCTTCACATGACACGGGGTGTGAGGGCCGGGCACCTTTTCAGTGCCATGACCCAGGGTGTGAGGGCCTGGCACCCGTTCAGTGCCATGAAACGGGGTGTGAGGGCCGGGCACAAATACAGAGCTATGAACCGGGGTGTGAGGGCCGGGCACCCCTTCACATGACACGGGGTGTGAGGGCCGAGCACTCGTTTAGGTCTATAACCAGGTGTGTGAGGGCCGGACACCGCTTCAGTTCCATGTCCCGGGGTGTGAGGGCCGGGCACCCCTTTAGTGCCATGAGCCGGGGTGTGAGGGCCGGGCACCCATTTAGAGCCATGAAACGGGGTGTGAGGTCCGGGCAACCCTCTGCAGACCTGGGTGTGAGGGTTGGCCTGATTTCAGTGCCATGAATCGGAGTGTGTGAGGCCGGGCACCCCTCCAGCACTATGATCCTGGGTATGAGTGCTGGGCACCCTCAGTGCTATGACCCAGTGGGCTGCACCCTCAGTGGCATGACACTGGTGAGGGCCACCCCTTTCAGTGCCATAACCCGGGGTGTGAGGGCCTGTCACTCCTTCAGTGCCATGACCCGGGGTGTGAGGGCGGGCACACCTTCAGCCCCATGACCAGGGGTGTAAAGGCCGGGCACTCGTTTAGGTCTATGACCAGGGGTGTGAGGGCCGGGCACTCGTTTAGGTCTATGACCAGGGGTGTGAGGGCCGGGCACCCCATCAGCACCATGACCCGGGGTGTGATGGCCGGGAACCGCTTCAACCCCATGACCCGGGGTGTGAAAGCCGGGCACCCCTTCAGCACCATGCCCCGGGGTGTGAGGGCCGGGCATCCCTTTAGTGACATAACCCGGGTGTGAGGGCCGGGCTCCCTTTCAGTGCCATGAATCGGGGTGTGAAAGCCCGGCACCCCTTCAGCATCATGACCCTGGGTGTGAGCGCCAGGCACCCCTTCAGTGCCATGACCAGGGGGGTGAGGGGTCACAACCTTCAGTGACATGACCTGGGGTGTGAGGGCCGGGCACTCCTTCAGGGACATGACCCGGGGTGTGAGGGCCGGGAACCGCTTCAACCCCATGACCCGTGGTGTGAAGGCCGGGCACCCCTTTAGGTCCATGACCCGGGGTGTGAGGGCCGTTCACTCCTTCAGTGCCATGACCCGGGGGGTGAAGGCTGGACACCACTTCAGCCCATGACCCGGGGGGTGAGGGCCGGGCACTCGTTTTGCTCTATGACCAGGGCTGTGAGGGCCCGGCATACCTTCAGTGCCATGGCCAGGGGTGTGAGGGCCGGGCACCTCTTCAGTGACATGACCCGGGGCTTTAGGGCCGGGCACCTTTTCAGTGCCATGAGCCGGGGTGTGAGGGTCTGGCATCCCTTTAGTGCCATGGAACGGGGTGTGAGGCCCGGGCACCCCGACAGAGCTATGAACTGGGGTGTGACGGCCGGGCACCTATTCATTGCCATGACCCGGGGTGGGAGGGCCGGGCACCCCTTTCAGTGCCATGAATCGGGGTGTGATGGCCGGGTACCCCTTCAGCTCCATGACCCGTGGTGTAAGGACCGGGAACCGCTTAAACCCCATGACCCGGGGTGTGAAGGCCAGGCACCCCTTTAGGTCCATGACCCGGGGTGTGAGGGCCGTGCACCCCTTAAGTGACACATGACCTGTGAAGGCCGGCACTTTTCTGTGCTCCATGACCAGTGGTGTGAGGACTGAACTGCTTAAACCCCAAGACCTGCTAGTGGAGGGTTACACTTTGAAATCCATGACCCGGTGTGAGGCTGTGCACCCTTGTTGACATGACCCGGGGTGTGAGGGCCGGGCACCTCTTTAGAGACATGACCCGGGGTGTGAGGGCCGGGCACCCCTTCAGCACAATGACACGGGGTGTGAGGGCCGGGCACCCCTTCAGTGCCATGACCCGGGGTGTGAGGGACGGGCACCCCTTAAGTGCTATGAAACGGGGTGTGAGTGCCGACCACCCATACAGTGCTTTGAAAAAGGGTGTGTGTGCCGGGCACCCCTTCACATGACCCGGGGTGTCAGGGCCGGGCACCCCTCCTGCACCATGACCGGGGGTGTGAGTGCCGGGCACCCCTTTAGTGCCATGAAACGGGGTGTGAGGGCCGGGCACCCCTACAGAGCTATGAACCGGAGTGTGAAGGCCGGGCACCCCTTCACATGACACGGGGTGTGAGGGCCTGGCACCTTTTCAGTGCCATGACCCGGGGTATGAGGGCCGGGCTCGATTTCAGTGCCATGAATCGGGATGTAATGGCCGGGCACCTCTCCAGCACCATGACCCGGGGTGTGAGGACCGTGCAGCCCTTCAGTACCATGACCCGGGGTGTGAGGGCTAGGCACCCCTTTTGTGCCATGATCCGGAGTGTGACAGCTGGGGACCCCTTCAGTGACATGACACGGGGTATGAGGGCCGGGAACCCTTTCAGTGACATGACCCGGGGTGTGAGGGCCGGGCACCCCTCCAGCACCATGACCCGGGGTTTGAGGGCCGGGAACCCCATCAGCACCATGACCCGGGGTGTGCTGGCCGGGAACCGCTTCAACCCCATGAACAGGGGTGTGAGGGCCGGGCACCCCTTTAGTGACATGACCAGGGGTGTGAGGGCCGGGCACCCCTCCGACACCATGACCCGGGGTTTGAGGGCCAGGCACCCTTTCAGTGCCATGAATCGGAGTGTGAAAGCCAGGCACCCCTTCAGCACCATGATCCGGGGTGTGAGGGACAGGCACCCCTTCAGTTCCATGACCCGGGGTGTGAGGGCCGGGAACCCCTTCAGTAACATGACCTGGGGTGTGAGGGCCGGGCACCCCTTCAGTGACATAACCCGGGGTGTGAGGGCCGGGAACCGCTTCAACCCCATGACCCGTGGTGTGAAGGCCGGGCACCCCTTTAGGTCCATGACCCGGGTGTGAGGGCCGTTCACCCCTTCAGTTCCATGACC
>NW_024735998.1:0-4787 GCF_018991925.1 Homarus americanus
GTACGAGGATGATACTATATAATAAATAATTAATCACCTGGGATGTGAGGATTCCTAAGTGTTTATGTGTTTTCAAAATTTAAATAACTTGAGGTATCTTTTTTTTTTCATTTTCTTATAAATAACAAAGAAGACCATACACACCTTTGCCTTTGTATTATCACTCAACAGTTATGGGTATAATGTGGTGATTCCAATAAGGGAAGATATAATGAAGTGTGAAGATGACGATGGGCAGCAAAGATAAACTTGAAATAATAAAGAAAAACAGCTACATTACTCTGTTCTATGTTAAGCTTGTTATGATTACTTTTAACACACACACACACACACACCAAAACATGAACAAACAAAATAAACATATAAATGTATGTGTGTGTGTGTGTGTGTGTGTGTGTGTGTGTGTGTGTGTGTGTGTGTGTGTGTGTGTGGGGTGTGTGTGTGTGTGTGTGTGTGTGTGTGTGTGTGTGTGTGTGTGTGTGTGTGTGTGTGTGTGTGTGTGTGTGTGTGTGTGTGTGTGTGTGTGTGTGTGTGTGTGTGTGTGTGTGTGTGTGTGTGTGTGTGTGTGTGTGTGTGTGTGTGTGTGTGTGTGTGTGTGTGTGTGTGTGTGTGTGTGTGTGTGTGTGTGTGTTGTGTGTGTGTGTGTGTGTGTGTGTGTGTGTGTGTGTGTGTGTGTGTGTGTGTGTGTGTGTGTGTGTGTGTGTGTGTGTGTGTGTGTGTGTGTGTGTGTGTGTGTGTGTGTGTGTGTTATAATGTTTTTGTAAGGCAGAACTTTGTGCCATTTATTAGTATTTTACTATTGCATTTTTTTTCTGTTATACATGATAACCTTACCTTAACAGACACGCCGGAAGGTCCTAGCAGCGGCTCTGATTGCCCGAGGAATTGACGTAGATTTGATTTCTTGGTCCAAGGTGGGGTTAATAGTAATGCGTACACCGGGCAATGTGACGCTGGGTGCCACTCCAGAGTACTTAGCTGGACACTACATTCTTCAGGTCAGTAGTCACAAATTTAATCTTTTTTTGTTTTAAGATATAAAAGGTGAAAAATACTTTTTGTAACAGATAACATGGTAAAAGCAATCAGATATATGTGTGTGAAGTTGACTGGAGTACTATTTCCCTTAATGATTAATAAGACTTTATAATCAATGAAATACTTCCCTAGGGTGCATCAAGTTTCTTACCTGTAATGGCATTGTCACCAAAAGAAGGAGAGAAAATCCTGGACATGTGTGCTGCACCTGGTGGCAAATCGACTCATATTGGTAAGTTGGGTGTTGCCCTGTATTTCAGAATATTTAGCGGGAGCATTAAGAGTGAGTGGCTGTCAGCTCTCTTGTGAAAATGGATATCACTTCAAGATATGCTTGATGACTGGAGGGTTAACTGATTTAACCCTCATGGTCCTTGTGATTGTTAAACTCCAGTGTTCAGCTTGCACTAGAGATAAATTTTTTTTTTACAGTCAATGTATATCATTAAAGCAAATTTTTTTTATCAATGTTAGTGAGATAGTCTTAACTCATGACCGCTGTTAAAGCGGAATACCGCTGAACGAGATATCATTTATTGTTTGTCGCCCAGGAGTGTGGCGACAATTTGAATGGCCAAAATCGACCCACTATGTTTAATTAGTTACCATTTGTGGTTTTTTACATCTGGCAATTGTGTCTGGGATCAGAGAGGCAGGGAGAGGCGAGAAAATGTAGGTTAGTAGCGTGCCCGGGTTCCTAGAGTGAGCATCTCTGCTACTGCCTTCCCACCTGTGATCCAGGATTTTATGCATTTGTGTAAGCATTGTGCTGTATCATGGAACAATGAGTGATTACAATGTTTTGTCGAGGGATGTACTGTACTAGTAACTATTGCATCCCTCTACAGTATTAGGCAGGACATCCAACAAAGTACATTTGTGAGCGGACTACATAGCTTAGAGGTCATATCAACTTTGGGTGGGGGGTGAGATGCAGAGATTGCCTCCCTGCCATATCTAATATTTATCCCTCCTTTGTTCACTCTGCTTCACACAGACAAACTAGTATACCACACAACATATACATTTCATATATAACTTACAAAGACTATCCGTAAGCTGTTGCATTGCCAGGGTTGTAATTACCACAATCAATCCACCTAAGTGGGAGGAGAAGGAGGGTGAGAGGGATATAAAAAGAGTAAGAAAGAAGTGGATGGAAACATGCATAAAGCACACACACACGTTTAAGTTAGACATTTTTCAACAAGAGAGATGCCAGTCTGCTGCCTCTGTTGGAGTGGTTTCTTCAGGAACAAGTCAGTCAAGAGGAATGCCGAGATTATTGGAGCTGTAATTTTGGGTAGATGAACAGATTTCTTCATATATTTATTTATTTTTATTCAGTTACATGCACACAGCCCTACATACAGAATGTACACAAAAATAAAAAAAGGCAACAATAAATGCAGTGGCTAGGGTGGTGAATCGGAGACGTAGTTATAGCCCACCACCCACACACTTCTTACACATACACACCCATTCTTTTCATTTTTCTTATTTTATGTTGTAGTTTTATATTATATTTTATTTATTTCTAAGCCACATTGTTTATATAGAGTAGAATAATTGTTAAAGAAGTCCATTTTTCTGAGAACCATGACAGAAGTCGGCTGTGGCCTGCGGGAGACGGTACACTAATATCTCAACATTCGTGAGGGATAGGTTTCTGGGACACCTGCAAATGTAGAATTTCGCGAATAATAGTCTTTAATACTCTAACTTTAATATTATAGTGTACTATAAATTATAGAAAAAACTTTATTTAAGCCCTCTAAATAGCACACAGGTATGTACAGTTATTTATACAGTTGTATTATGTGTTGATTAGAAAAAAAAAATGTGAAGCAAGTAGTGGATTGCAGAAGCGGCGATATTGTCTGCTACCTGCCTCACACGGCCCTTACCTTACCACCACCACTGCGCCATCAACACACACACATGAATGCACGCCTGACATGCAATGCTGTGAATGAAACAAGCATACGTACTTAGTACAGTCTCTCCTCGACTTATGAAGGGGTTCCGGACCGACGACCAGGTTGTAAGTCGAATTGGTCGTAAGTCGAAAAGGCGAAAATAATACATAGAAAATGTAAAATAGGTGTCTCTTTTTCTTCTCAGCACCATGAGAACTCTCACTTTTATACTTGCCAGCCATTTTAAAGGGAATTACAAACGAAAATTTTGTTAGTACACAGCGCGATCACTAATGTCGGGACTTGAAAATACGTAATTTGAAAAATATTTTATACGACTGCGGCAGTCGTATGTCAGGGTGGTCGTAAGTCGAGTAGGTCATAAGTCGAGGAGCACTCTGTACACTACTGTATACACTCGTTTAACGGAATCTGACATAACAAACTCTCGATTTAGCGGAAGGCAATTTTTCTGTTGTTTTTCGTTCGATTTAGTGAACTAGTTCGCTAAATTGAGAGTAATTCTATTAAAATGCTCGCACCTACAGAGACACCTCAGCCACAAGATATAGTAAAACCAACTTCAGCCTATGGCGAATGTACCTTATGTATAAAAATGATAAATAATATAAAAATCACCATATAAGATGCACCCCCCATTTTAGCAGGGATTATCTAGGAAACTGTTACTATAGTGCATTTTTTCCCAGCTGAGAAGAGATGCCCCGCCCCCTCCTCAAGAGTTACAGCTGATTGGCTGTTGCAAATCTGTCCGATTTCTTCCTGAAGTAATGATTTGGGGTGATGGACTATTGTACAGTATTTTGAAGCCAATAATGAAAATTAAAAGTAATTCAGGGTCCTGCTCTACTGTGTTTTGAAAGCTCATTATCAAATCACACTATACAGTATAGATGGTCAACTGTAGTAAGGTATGGGTGAAGGAGACTTAGATAATCAGGATAACTATTTCATTATGCAGCCAGTTGCTTGATGGTTGATCTCCTATAATGTGACACCCTCCATCTTGTGGCTCTTGTTAATGTGTTTGAGGGTGTAGACCCTAGATGAGTAAGCTGCAGGTGGTCTTATGAATGCTTATCCACTCCATCTAAACTGTCTCCCTTAAAATGGGTGTATTAGAGGCAAGAGGTTGTACACAAGAGGCAGAACCAGTACTGTAGAGTACTACTCCATTATTCACATGTTGGAAGTTATTCGGGCAGCAATCTTGATATCAGAGTTAATGTAGAGATGAAAGAATAAAAATATATACACACAGGTGATATGTTAAACAATTGGTAAGTTAAAGATTTTAGATTTTCTTGTATCTTAATAGTATATAGATATGTCCTCTTTTTTTTATTAATTTTGTAAATTAGATCTTCTTCATAGGGCTTTTAGCAAAAAATTTACTCAAGGGTTTAACTGAAATTTTTGAGTTATGAGTGTTATAAGACATTTTTTAATGTTTTGTCAAATTATCCTGTAACAATGTACAATAAATTGGTGTACAGCATTATGTGTTGTACTGTTATTTATATAGAAAACATTCCTCTTATTACTTTGTTATTTACAGCTGCAATAATGCGAAATACAGGGATGGTTGTCTGCAATGACATAAACCGTGACAGAGTAAAGGCCTTGGTTGGTAACTTCCACCGCATGGGGATCACCAACTCGGTCATAATTTCACATGATGGCCGTGTGTTTCCAAAGGTACAGTACTTTTATTTTTGTGTTACTTTACATTCTTAGGTTTAGATCACCTGTGACCTGGAGCATGATACAGTTAACTCATGCCTATCAATGGATATTAGACATTAGCCT
>NW_024735999.1:0-17673 GCF_018991925.1 Homarus americanus
GTGGCCGTCTCGCGGACCCAACCAATGTAAGAGAGCCGTAGCTGCAGCCAGTCTGATCCTGAGCGGCCCGCTCGGTATATAAGGAAAAGTTAGTCGGGCCGGTTTTCAATTCTCTCGCTCCGCGCCACGAGTAACTGTGCCGCCATGCCTCCCAAAACTTCCGGAAAGGCTGCCAAGAAGGCTGGAAAGGCCCAGAAGGCCATTGCCAAGGGTGACAAGAAGAAGAAGCGCAGGAGGAAGGAAAGCTACAGCATCTACATCTACAAGGTACTGAAGCAAGTGCACCCCGACACAGGAGTCTCCTCCAAAGCTATGTCCATCATGAACTCTTTCGTGAACGACATCTTCGAGCGCATCGCTGCCGAAGCTTCCCGCCTGGCGCACTACAACAAACGCTCCACCATTACAAATCGGGAAATCCAGACAGCTGTCCGACTCTTGCTGCCCGGTGAACTGGCCAAGCATGCCGTGTCTGAGGGCACCAAGGCTGTCACCAAGTACACCTCTTCCAAGTAAGAGGTTACTTGTGCACAACAAACACGCCATCCCACTACTACAACTTAATCGGCTCCATCGGAGCCACAGTTACATGTTAAAGAGACAGTTACCGACAGTGATGTATTGAGAGGGAAATAATAAAAAAATTATAATAATCTGCATTCTCTATTGGCGTAGAAACCGGACTAAATCGAAACATAATAAATAAATAAATAAATTCTGCGTGGAGTACTTTTACACCCACTGCAAAGTGACATACATGGAGTGTGTTTGGGCTTCATTTCATGTTTGCAGCACGCCTATTTCATGTAAACAATTTATTTTATTTTATTGTATTTTATTGTATTTTCTTTTATTTTATTTATTTATTTACTTACTTATTCTTTATACATTTATTTGTTACTAGCTCTTGTTTGTTGCACCCACCCACCTCCCGAATTGATGACCTACTATACATTCGTGCCTGCACGAATGTTACCAACTTACCGTTAGGCGATTTGGGTAACCGAAATTAACGCTCTCCTACCACCAACCATTTCGATTGTCATGAAAATTATCTTCAGAACAGTTCTTTGGCCCTGAGAAGGGCAGAGTTATAGATGTCTGGTAGGTTTTGTTGTGCTTTTTGTTTTTCCCCAAGGAAGAGGACTTAAGCACGCTCTCCGCGGATGCGCCGGGCCAGCTGGATGTCCTTGGGCATGATGGTAACGCGCTTGGCGTGAATGGCACACAGGTTGGTGTCCTCGAAAAGACCCACCAGGTAAGCCTCAGAGGCTTCCTGCAGAGCCATGACGGCAGACGACTGGAAGCGCAGGTCAGTCTTGAAATCCTGGGCGATCTCACGCACCAGGCGCTGGAAGAGCAGCTTCCTGATGAGTAGCTCTGTGCTCTTCTGGTAACGACGGATCTCACGAAGGGCGACGGTTCCGGGCCTGTAACGATGGGGCTTCTTGACACCACCGGTGGCTGGGGCGGACTTGCGAGCTGCCTTGGTGGCAAGCTGCTTCCGTGGAGCCTTGCCTCCAGTGGACTTGCGGGCAGTCTGTTTAGTACGGGCCATCTCGACGACAAAATAGTAAATACGGGCGGCCTGGCAGGCGGGCGGGCTTATATACAGACATTCTCCACCTCAGTGGCCACCTCATTGGCCACGAGTGCCGCATGCGTCATCCGCAAGCTACGCCCCACCTCCAAGAGGGAGGGACGGCCTTGGATGAACGATACTACCGCTGCGTCCACAGCACGCCACCTACTCCCACCAAACCGTGGGCGAAGCCATCACACTCTCTCTCCCTCACCATGAACGGATACGAGTTTGTTAACGTGGCGCGGATACGTCCGGACACGCCGACCTGCCCAAGAAACTAAACCTCCTAGTTCTCCAGAAGTTTTTCGAAGCTAATGGGATCGTGGGGGTCACCAAGGTAGAACGCCTAAAGCTCCATGGTGACATCAAGATCACCTTCGCCGAGATGGGCATGCCCGCTCAACTCGCGGAGATCCCAGACATCAACGGCATTCCTTTTAAAATGTTTGCCTTCATGTGGGACAACTTGAAGCTGGGTGTAATCTCCCACGCCGAAATTGCCCACATGGACAAGGCAGAGCTGAGTGAGCTCCTCAAGGAGCAGCAGCTCCAAGTTGTGAAGAAGCTGTCCGACACCACTGCCCTCATCGGACACCACTCCACCCTACCCAAGGAAGCTCAACTGGCGTGGGTAACTATGCCAGTCAAGCCCTACTGCAGACCGAAACGGTGTTACAAATGCCAGCACTATGGACACACTGTAAACAAGTGTGAGGCGCAGGAAGACACCTGCTCCATGTGTGGCAGCCCTGGACACCGCTACACGGTCTGCCCCAACACAGAGAAAAAATGCGTTGCCTGTGGTGGCCCACACTCCTCCGCCGACCGGACCTGCCCCAGATGGAAGGAGGAATGCAGGGTAGCCAAGGCTCGTCTTGAGAAGAAACTGAGCTACAAAGAGGCCCTCCTTGCTGTACGCTCCCAAGAAAAGAAGAAACTAGCAGAAAAGAAAAACCAAGAAAAGAAAAACCAAGAAAAGAAAACTCGAGAGAAGACGCCCACCACACAGAACCAAGAACACCACGTGTGCATTAGTGCTGAAACCTGCTGACCAGTGGCCAAGAGCAAGAAGAGGAGGAGAGTGAGAAGAAAATCGACATCAAGCTAAGAAGACCAAGACATCTCCTCCACACAAGAAACCAAAAACACAATCAAGCCGACCAAGCACTGAACATCCATTGCCCAACCCAACACGCACCTGACGCCTGACCTGACGCTTGACCTGACGCTTGACCTGACGCTTGACCTGACGCTAGCCTGGCCTTGTCTTGTCGCCTCCCTGCCGCGTCCAGCCGGGTTGTTGCTGCTGCCCCCATCTTATAATCCCTCACGCAAGCGGTGTTTAGCCACTGCATCTGTTCTCTCCTCCTAAAATTCACTTCAATCCTCCCTTTATTCTTCTCCTGACCCTCCTTCCCCCCTGTCACTAGCATTTTTCGATTCGATTCGGCGAAGCCACACCAGGACCACCTGTAGTAGCAACCACAACAACATGACTGGACGAGGCAAAGGAGGCAAGGGACTTGGAAAGGGTGGCGCCAAGCGTCATCGTAAGGTGCTTCGTGACAACATCCAGGGTATCACCAAGCCCGCCATTCGTCGTCTAGCTCGGCGTGGAGGTGTTAAACGTATATCCGGCCTCATCTACGAGGAGACCCGCGGCGTCCTCAAGGTGTTTCTGGAGAACGTCATCCGTGACGCCGTCACCTACACCGAGCACGCAAAAAGGAAGACCGTCACCGCCATGAATGTGGTGTATGCCCTGAAACGGCAGGGCCGCACCCTTTATGGTTTTGGTGGTTAATCAACCTGATGGACGGGCGCACACCACCACCACCACCACGACAAACAAATATACGGACCTAATTTTAGGTCCACATTTAAATCGCTAAAGAGTTGGTTAGACACTGAGTAAATCGTTGAAAATATATCCAATAACATGATCCTCTCTAATTCTGGACTTGTGGTATGAGTATAGGTTGTGCGTGAACGTGTTGGAACCACTTCCTAATAATTGTCAGTCAGTCAGTCAACATTCACCTAACCTCCAGGTACCTCACCTAACTTCCTGTAGCGTCACCGAACCTCACGAAATGTAACCCAATGTAGTTTATAATCTATCCTAACATGACATAACATAACCACGCACTATATTACTTCGGTAAGAGTAATGAGTTTTAATACGCAAAGTTGCAGTTAGCATTCATTCATACATACATACATACATACATACATACATACATACATACATACATACATAACATGCTAGTGGCAGGGGGGGATTGAAGTGAATTTTAGGAGGATAGAATAGGTGCAGTGGCTAAACAGCGCTTGCGTGAGGGACTTTAAGCAGCAACTCGCCTGGATGCGGCAGGATAGAGTCAGGTCAAGCGTCCGGTGCATGTTGGGTTCCGCCATGGTTTCTCAGTGTTTGGTCGGCTTGATTGTGTGTGTTGTTTTCTTGTTTGGAGGAAATGTCTTGGTATTCTTCTTCTTAGCTTGAAGTTGATTTTCTTCCAACTCTTCTCCTCTTGTTGTTCGTCTTCCTCGTGTCTGCTATCATTCTGTAAAGACTCTATATATGTATGTAGGTATGAGTGAGTAACAGTTGCCGGTTACAGTGATACTTCATATTCGCTGGTGTTGTACTGTATGGCTTCGGTATTTCTTAATATACAAACCGCACCGTTAGGGGATTGAGGTATTTAAAAACCAGCCTACATTACTTATATATAGACATAAATAATGTGGCTTGGACAATAATGACGACTACTCTCTCCTACCTTCCCCAAACAAGGGCTTTTCGAAAGTATACATTGGACACAAATGACTTAGTACATCATACATTGGTGGTTTAACAAAAGCCCTCATTAGAGAAAGGTGAAGGAGCACACAGTGAACATACAGATTGATGTTTGCACGCGTAGATAATGTAAGGTGAGATGTTAAACACCAGACACGTAGTGTAGTAACTCCCTCACAGATGGCGTTATGAGGGGCCTGATGATGTAGCAGTTACCTCACAGATGGTGTTATGAGGAACTTCACATGATGATGCTGTAGCAAAACATTCACTACGTGGTGTCGTAGCATCTTGGGGACACCACGTGGTCGACATGACTCACTCATTCAGGTGGGTGAGGTGTGGTCCCAGGCCTCTCTATCGTGGAGTCTCAGGGGAAGTATAACTGGGTACCTGGGACCTCACTGTGTGAAGGTGGTTAGCTAGCTTGGGTAAGACTCAACTGCCGAGTTGTTTTTCACTGAGTTAAGCACTGTTCACCACTATTCATCACTGGTTCCATTCCTTGGCCAAATGAGATAGTACCTTATGGCAAGAACTTGTTGATAGTCCGCTGGGGAGGAGGGTTCAGGGGAGTGAGTTGGTATGGGCCAACATATAAATAATAATAATAATAATAATAATAATTAACGGTTTATTGAAAGAGCTTGGCAGCCAGAAGACTGAAAATATACAGTTACATATTTGGGGAATGGGTTACGAATTACAAATAATATACAAGTAACATGAGTGACACAAATAAGACATATAATAACTAGCTGGGGAAAAGCTCAAACTACAGTTCATTTCAACATAGTGACAGTGCAAGGAGTAGTGTTTACTGGGAGTGAGTACACTGATTTATTACAAGTTATCGATAATTTTTACAATGGTTGGGACTGGGCTGTTCTTATAGCGATCAGTTCGTGCACGTATGGGCTGGGCTGGATGCGTTTGTGGTGTCGAAGAGCAATTCTCGGACTAGGGATCTCAGGTGGTAGTAGGAGCCGGTGTCGGGGATGGTGTAGAAGCTTCTTACCAAATGTGCAGATGAGGTCGTGGTGATGGTCAGTGAGAGTCTAAAGGGTCAGTGTGTTGAGCGCTTCTTGATATGTGGAGTAGGAAGGGTAGAGAATAATCTTGCATGGCCTCTTTTGCACTTTTTCGAGGTGTTTACGTTGTGTGGCATTTAGGGAGGAAGACCAGGTGGAGGAGGCATAGGTGAGCTTGGGAAGTATGAATGTTGTGTAAACACTGAGGAGCTCGTGTGCAGGACCACCGAGGGACTTGAGTCGGCGTGGGAGGTGGAGACGGAAACTGGAGGATTTGATAACTTCACTGACGTGTGGTTTCTAATTTAGTTTGTTGTCTATATGTATGTGTGTGTGTGTGTGTGTGTGTGTGTGTGTGTGTGTGTGTGTGTGTGTATACTACTGTACTTTTTAGATCCTCCTACGCAACCTAACCTATTATAGTTAAGTATAGTAGGCTATACACTATTTTGTTAGTATGTGTTATAAAATGAAATTGCATGTTATTATTATTAATATTATTATTATTAATATTATTATTATTATTATTATTATTATTATTAGTAGTAGTAGTAGTAGTATTATTATTATTATTGTTATTATTATTACATGCTAATATAATACTAAGTTGCCCGCCAGATTTCCTCAGAGATGGGAGGAGCACATTGGCGGCGGTGTTGTTTATACTCCGCCCGATTACTGATTCCTATTCACCGAGCCAGAGCTGGCGGGCGGCGTGTTATGTGCCACGTTTTGTTTCCCATTGGGCGTACCGCTCAGCTGGGGAGGTGGAGATTTCATAAAAAGAAAGTTTGAGTGGAGAGCACACCTTTTCCTTCACATACAGTTATCTTAGACCATCTACTAGTATAATAGTTTGCACAAAAATACTCTACACTCTTTATAGGTTATTGTTATGTTGTTGTTTTTTTTTTTACTTCTCATCAGATTGTGCATTCAACTAATATACACTAATAGTGTGTTTATTATTATGTTTTATAGTATTATTTCGTATAATATTGGGTAACACAATTATAGTCACTAGTATAGTATATTATTGGGGTTTATAGCAGTTTGTGGTCTAATAGTATCATGCTTTATGAGTGGTGTTCTATGTAGTGATGATTAGGCAATAAAATATGCTTTGGGTGTTTATAGCAGTTTGTGGTCTACTAGTATCATGCTTTATGGGTGGTGTTCTATGTAGTGATGATTAGGCAATAAAATATGCTTTGGGTGTTTATAGCAGTTTGTGGTCTACTAGTATCATGCTTTATGGGTGGTGTTCTATGTAGTGATGATTAGGCCATAAAATATGCTTTTGGTTTATTGCTAACAAAATATACTTTGCTCTACCGCTGTCGTGCAAAACATGGTGAAACTTACATACACCGTTAATAAAGTATTCATGGAAGAAGAAGAAGAAGAAGAAGAAGAAGAAGAAGAAGTACGAGGTAGAATTGTGGAGGGAATGAACAGTGAGACAATGTAAAGCCTCCGGGATGGCGGCAGCGTTTCTGTTATTAATATATAATAATACAATAGGAAAATATGTTGTTGTCTCTACCTGTATTATTACCTTTGCGATAGCATGGTTCAATTTTGGGAGGACATAGGAAGGAGCAGGAGGTTAGGAAGGGATTTGTAGTGGGAGAGATAGTGTCTGTGATCCTCGGGTCACCACTCCTCGGATTGTGTCAGTTCAAGTTTAGAAGCTCCAACAACTTTCCCTGAATACGAATTCGCAACCTTTCGATTTACAACAGGTACCTACTTACTGCTACAGTAGGTGAACAGGGACCAAGGGGGCTAGGAATAGTGTCCAAACAACTTGCTCCTGCCTGCCTGTGTGATGTAGTCGTGGCCACAATTAGGTTAGGATACAGACACATCTGGCAAGTTAGTAACGCTGTACCCATACCGGAACACTCAGCATGTAAACTTTGTGATACACCTTTAAAGCAATATATTATTGAATGTGACACTGTCAAAGACTTCAGGCCACCTCACTTATTGTATCTTGAACTATGTCATTACTTCATTGAGGACATTACATTCTTGCTGTTTATCCCAAATTGGCTAGCTAGCCCACACTGATTAGTCTACAATTACAATATGACTCCAATGTATGCTGCTGGTAAATGTGTACTGTCAATGAACCAGAGTGAAAATAAGGTCGCCTCCCTTGCTGCTGCTGCTGCTGCTCTTCTTGCGCCCTTCTAAGTCCCGTTTAAGTCCCCCACCCCAGGCCCCCACAACCGCCCTTCACATCTACACCATTCTAAAACAATTTCACTCAATTTCCACAATACTATGCTAATTACACGTAAAATAGAGTGTTATCCTGCAAAACGTTGATGTCGTATATTTCTCTCTTTAAGTGATATCCTGTGGCTCCGAAAGGAGCCTGTTTGGTTAGGTTGTCTTGTGTGAACGAACCTTGGGTTCTTATTTCTTCTCTGTCTTCTTGGGGAGGAGCACAGCTTGGATGTTAGGAAGGACACCCCCTTGGGCAATGGTGACTCCAGACAGGAGCTTGTTCAGCTCCTCGTCATTGCGAATGGCAAGCTGAAGATGACGCGGGATAATGCGGGTCTTCTTGTTGTCGCGGGCGGCGTTACCGGCCAGCTCGAGCACTTCTGCTGCCAGGTACTCCATGACGGCTGCAAGGTACACAGGTGCACCTGCACCAACACGCTCAGCATAGTTGCCTTTACGCAAGAGACGGTGGATCCTACCCACGGGGAACTGGAGTCCGGCCCTGCTAGAACGGGACTTTGACTTGCCCTTCACCTTGCCTCCCTTGCCGCGTCCTGACATGTTGCTGCTGCTGCTTTTCGTGATAGGAGTTAAATTTCCGCCCGCCACCTTGGTCTTTTATACCAAGCTCAGGATCAGGCCAGGTGGCCGTCTCGCGGACCCAACCAATGTAAGAGAGCCGTAGCTGCAGCCAGTCTGATCCTGAGCGGCCCGCTCGGTATATAAGGAAAAGTTAGTCGGGCCAGTTTTCAATTCTCTCGCTCCGCGCCACGAGTAACTGTGCCGCCATGCCTCCCAAAACTTCCGGAAAGGCTGCCAAGAAGGCTGGAAAGGCCCAGAAGGCCATTGCCAAGGGTGACAAGAAGAAGAAGCGCAGGAGGAAGGAAAGCTACAGCATCTACATCTACAAGGTACTGAAGCAAGTGCACCCCGACACAGGAGTCTCCTCCAAAGCTATGTCCATCATGAACTCTTTCGTGAACGACATCTTCGAGCGCATCGCTGCCGAAGCTTCCCGCCTGGCGCACTACAACAAACGCTCCACCATTACAAGTCGGGAAATCCAGACAGCTGTCCGACTCTTGCTGCCCGGTGAACTGGCCAAGCATGCCGTGTCTGAGGGCACCAAGGCTGTCACCAAGTACACCTCTTCCAAGTAAGAGGTTACTTGTGCACAACAAACACGCCATCCCACTACTACAACTTAATCGGCTCCATCGGAGCCACAGTTACATGTTAAAGAGACAGTTACCGACAGTGATATATTGAGAGGGAAATAAAAAAAAAAAAAATTATAATAATCTGCATTCTCTATTGGCGTAGAAACCGGACTAAATCGAAACATAATAAATAAATAAATAAATTCTGCGTGGAGTACTTTTACACCCACTGCAAAGTGACATACATGGAGTGTGTTTGGGCTTCATTTCATGTTTGCAGCACGCCTATTTCATGTAAACAATTTATTTTATTTTATTGTATTTTATTGTATTTTCTTTTATTTTATTTATTTATTTACTTACTTATTCTTTATATATTTATTTGTTACTAGCTCTTGTTTGTTGCACCCACCCACCTCCCGAATTGATGACCTACTATACATTCGTGCCTGCACGAATGTTACCAACTTACCGTTAGGCGATTTGGGTAACCGAAATTAACGCTCTCCTACCACCAACCATTTCGATTGTCATGAAAATTATCTTCAGAACAGTTCTTTGGCCCTGAGAAGGGCCGAGTTATAGATGTCTGGTAGGTTTTGTTGTGCTTTTTCTTTTTCCCCAAGGAAGAGGACTTAAGCACGCTCTCCGCGGATGCGCCGGGCCAGCTGGATGTCCTTGGGCATGATGGTAACGCGCTTGGCGTGAATGGCACACAGGTTGGTGTCCTCGAAAAGACCCACCAGGTAAGCCTCAGAGGCTTCCTGCAGAGCCATGACGGCAGACGACTGGAAGCGCAGGTCAGTCTTGAAATCCTGGGCGATCTCACGCACCAGGCGCTGGAAGGGCAGCTTCCTGATGAGTAGCTCTGTGCTCTTCTGGTAACGACGGATCTCACGAAGGGCGACGGTTCCGGGCCTGTAACGATGGGGCTTCTTGACACCACCGGTGGCTGGGGCGGACTTGCGAGCTGCCTTGGTGGCAAGCTGCTTCCGTGGAGCCTTGCCTCCAGTGGACTTGCGGGCAGTCTGTTTAGTACGGGCCATCTCGACGACGAAATAGTAAATACGGGCGGCCTGGTTGTTGTTGTTGTTGTTGTATAGATTGTCGGACCGTAGTCCGACACGGGCCTTTGCCTATAGGCGGCCCGTTTGGTGGTTCCGGCTGGAGCTCCAGGAGCAGCCAGACCGGATTGGGATTGGAGGTGGTCCCACCTGCAGATTGGAGGGATACTGCAGGTTGCAAGTGTGAGCGGACCCCCGATCAGTGGACGCTTACCACCGGCCCCCACTCTTGGACGTGGTCAGCCTCGGAGTGGCGCGCCCCCCGAACTGGGGTCCGCACTTGCTGGGAGAGGATGCTTTCTAAGCTATCTGGGTGGTGGGTATCGTGTGATGACCCGGAGTAGGTGGTGAATGTGGTCTGTATGGGCCTTTCGGGTTAGAGTGGCCGCTGGTGTTGTGTGTGTTTCTTGGGAGATTTGAGTTCTGTTTCGGAGGCTTTGTGTGACCTCGCAATCGAGGAGATAGTGTTCAAGTGGGTTGGCTGCTGGCTCCTGACAGTAGGTGCATTCAATGACGTCATTTCCGATCATCTGCCAGGAGCACTTGTACCCTAGTCGTAGTCGGTGAAGGCTGACTTGGGTTTGTCTTGGAGTTTTCTTGTCTGCGAAAGGTGGTTCCCCTTTTGTGGCCGCCAGGTACCATTTGGCTGATTGGGAACCAGCGTTGAGTGCATGAAGGAAGCTCTTTTTGATGTGGAGCTTGGTAGTCTTTCTGAGGTGATTTTTGATCTGTTGCACACTTGCTGGAACTTGGATGTGTACGCTACTGGAACGTGTAGCTGCCTTGGCTGCTTCGTCTGCCACGTCGTTTCCTCCGATCCCTACATGACTGGGAATCCAGTGTAAGACGACTGGTCGGTTTTGGCTTTGGAATTCCTGTAGCTGCGCGAGGATCGAGGTGATGATGTGGACGTTGTCTCTTGGTTGACTGTGTTGCAGCGCTTGCATGGCCGATTTCGAGTCCGTGTGAATTATGACGGACTTGTTGTGTTGTGTTGCAGCGTGTTGTAGGGCCTTTGAGATTGCTACCAGTTCTGTTTGTAGGGTGGAGCAGTCGTTGGAAAGTCTCCATTTGAGGGTCTGACCTTGGGTGTAGAAGGCCGCTCCGGATCTGTGATGTTTTGGGTCCACCGAGCCGTCTGTGAAGTATGATGCTGCATCAGCCGGTGTCTCGGTGGCTATGGCTTGGAGAGATATTTTTTTGAGGTCCTCCTTCTGGAGGTTGGCTTTACTGTCGCCGAGGTCGGTGAATTTGAGTGTGGCTGGTGGAGGGCTCCATGGTGGAGGAACAGTGTAACCATTGTCTCGTGTGTCTTGGTTGTTCTTGACGAGTGTTTCTGCTTGCAGGTGTCGGATGACCTCGCTTGCCTCGTGCGACCAGGTGGCCCCTCGCACTCTGTGGTCGAGGTGGAGAGAGGCACTGATTCGAATCTTGGCAGCTGTGGGCTCTTCTGCTCTGCAGATTTTGGCGAGGAGACCGGCTGTCACCTGCTTGACTCGTACTGCCAGGGGTGGTAGCTCGGTTTCCATTTGCAGATTGCAAATTCTGGTCCACATGGGTGCTCCGAGCATGGTCCTGAGAGCATTGTTTTGAATGACTTCTAGCTTAGCTATTTGGTCTTCTCTCAGTCCAATGAGTGCTGGAGCACTGTAATCTACCAGCGATCTGATGGCGGCTGTGTAGTAGGCTTTGAGCACATGAAGGTTTGCTCCTGCGGATTTGCTGGTGAGCGACCTCATTATATTGTGTCTGCTCTTCGTCCTGTGCCTGAGATACTCGAGTTGCGGCTTGAAGGTGAGTTTCTGGTCAAACCAGATTCCAAGACACTGGTGGGTGTTGGTCCAGACTACCGGCGTGTTTTGTATGGAGAGCATCTTGTCTGGTGTGTCTGTGCAGATGGCCATCGCTTTCGACTTGGCTGGATTTATCTTGAGTCCAAGTCTGTTGCACTCCTCTTCTATAAGTTGGAGTGCGTGTTGCGTGTTGGCTAGTCTGTTCGATCCTCTTACTATAAGCTGTAAGTCGTCTGCATAGCATAGGAGCTTGGCTGTTTGTCTGAAGGGAAGTTTGACTAGATTTTCCATCAGGACATTGAACAGCATTGGACTGAGGATGCCTCCTTGTGGGGTTCCGTTTTCGTGGACCCTGTAGCTTGAGGTTGCTCCCTGAAAGCGTACTCGTGCTTCTCTCTGTGTGAGGTAGTTCTGGATCCACCCCAGCAACCTTCCTTTGACGCCTTTTTTAGCGAGCGTAGTTGTAATGGCCAAAGGATTTGCTAGTTCGAAGGCTTTCTCCAGGTCGAGGAAGACCACCAGAGCTGGTTTGTTGTCCACTGTGCTGAGTATCTCGGCGATGTTGTTGCCTGTGCCGGTGTTCTCGGTGTAAGCAAAGATGTGAGGGTGTGGGCTGCCTACTTTCCACTTGAGTCGGTTGAGAGCCATTCTTTCTCCGGTCTTCGCTATGCAGCTGAGAAGGGAGATGGGCCTCGGCTTGTCTGGTTCTCTGGGCTTCGGAATGGGCTGTATATCTGCCTTCTTCCATTCCGGTGGGAGTCTTTGTGCTGTCCACGCAGCATTGATGGCTTGCAGCAGAGCCTCGTGTCCGGCTGTACCGGCATGAGAGAGCATGGAGTAGGTTATCCTGTCGGCCCCTGGAGCTGTATCCTTGCTTCGTTTTAGCGACTTCTGGAGTTCTTGCTGGTTGAATGGTCTGTCAGTGTCATCTTCACTGTTGCAGGCCTCTTGGATCGTCTGGAGTCTGACCTGTCGCAGACGCCGTTGTGTCTCCTCCGCCTGTCTCGGGAGGTTCTTCGTTGCTGCTCGGTCAGAGAACAGTTTTGCAAGTCTCTCGGCTTCTTCTTCTGGGTTGGGATGAGTTGGTGGTGGTGGTGTCGCCTTCCCAGATGCCCTTCGGATCTGGGCCCACATCTTGCCCAGGGAGGTGTGCTCGTTCAGTTCGGAGCACCACTTGAGCCAGCTTACGTTTTTAATTTCTTCCTTCTCTTCCCTGGTATCCTTGACTATGACTTGCAGGAGATGTCTGTTTGTTGCCGTGGGATGTCTCCTGTAGTTTCTTCGGGCCATGTTCACTCTGTGGTTGAGTTCTTTCACCCTGGGACAGTAGTACCAGTAATCATTGTACTGTCTTGATGTGGGTTTTGTTTTTGGGATAGCCTCTTCTGCCGCTAGGTGAAACGCCTCGACCAATTGGTGGTGGAGGGTTGTCTCATCCGCGGGTGCTGCGCCGGCCGGCTGTGATTTTTCGCGCCACTTAGCCAGGTGTTTCTTGAAGAGTCCCCAGTCTGCCTTTTGAGTGTTGTATCTCCATCTCGGGGGGGGTGGAGTGGGGAGTTTGTTCACCTTCAGCGTTGTTAGGGTGGCGAAGTGGTCACTGGTCAGCGTGGGGTGTATCTGCCAGGAGGCCGAAGGCTGTAGTGCACTGGAGACGAAGGTTAGATCTAGCCTTCCTCCCCTAGTGTGGGTGGGCTCTCCGGTGTTCAGGAGGCAGATCTCGGGTGTATCTTGAAAGGTGGTGTATAGGTGTAGGCCGTCTTCATTTGTGGGGCTTGCCGAGCTTAGGAAGGGATGATGTGCGTTGAAATCCCCTCCTATGAGTGTGGCGTGGTCAGCGGCCGAAGCAAATAATTGAGTAACCTCCAGTGAGCCCCTTGGGTTCTTGTAGATGTTGTGAACAGTTAATTCCCGTTCTTGGAGGGTTACTTTGACGGCCTGTGTCTCGATGTTTTCCCCACATGGAAATTGCTGCGTGACATCGGCGGAGGGTATGCTTGACTTGACCAAGATCATACATCCTCTTGTTGACGCCTGCGTGAAATGCCTCCTGTATGTCTTGTAACCGCTGAATTTGAAACAGTGGTGTTCTTGTAGAAGTGTTTCTTGTAGGAGTATGATGTCAAGCTTGTCCTTGGCTGCTGCTTCTTGTAGGAGGTGTTTCTTGTTTTTGATGCCCTGAGCATTCCATGTTAGGATGTTCAGGGTGCTGACGTTTTCCACCACTGTTTCATCGGGGACTTCTGGTGGTCCTCGATGGAGATGTCCAAGTTCGATTCCAACTGAATCAGGTCCATGTCTTCGTGTTCTGTGGTTTTTGCCTTCTGGGCCGTGGTTCGGTTCAGGGGAGTTGAAACGTCCAGTTTCTTTCTGGGAGCTGTCGGTATCTTGGGAGCTGTCGGTGTCTTGGGTTCTCTGGTGGCCTTCTTCGGTGTAGAGTGTACCTCGGCTGTTACTCGTGTGCGGACCGGCGTGGCTTCCTCCACTGAGGTGGCTGGAGCTGTGGCGACTTGCCCGAGGACAGAAGCACGGCACACAGTCCTGCCTCACCAAACTGAAAAATGGGGAAAAAATTGCCCCCAAGTGTGCCAACTGCGGGGGCAAACACCACGCCTGGAATCCTGGATGCTCCGAGAGAACAAAGAGGGTCCAGGCAAACCGACCAGCAGCAAGACCGGCCCCCACCGCCTACACACCAGCCCCACCAAGTACCTTCGTGTGGGGAAAGGCAGGCCTGGCAGGCGGGCGGGCTTATATACAGACATTCTCCACCTCAGTGGCCACCTCATTGGCCACGAGTGCCGCATGCGTCATCCGCAAGCTACGCCCCACCTCCAAGAGGGAGGGACGGCCTTGGATGAACGATACTACCGCTGCGTCCACAGCACGCCACCTACTCCCACCAAACCGTGGGCGAAGCCATTGGAGCCAGGACCACCACAGAGAGCAGACACGCAGAGCGACGGGGAAGCCGGAGATCAAACGGACATAGCTGATTCGCTAGTTCTGGGACCTCTCCCACCTTCCCACCAACCTTGGAATTCACAAGCACCTGACTCCATTCTCCAACTGACAATTCTGTTGATTCAATCGACACATTGAGCCTCTCCTACAGTATCGGACCTCCCTTAGGAACCCCGAATGCTGCTGAGGGGCTTGGTGTGAAGAAAGAGTCAGCAGTAAGTTTTCAGACCTTTTTCTACCACTCTAACCTTTATCTTCCGTGCCGTGAAAGGACCTATTCCCCTGTCAGTTGACGTACAGGGGAGTATTCGTCTGGAAACGCCCTCTGTCCCCACACCTCGCTAGTGCGTGTTTGTGTGAAGGGCGGGGGGTCAGCACAGCCTGCCGATTCGCCTGGGGACCTCTGTGATAGTGCAGGGCCTCCCCTACGTGAGGGGCGCAGGAAATTAGGGACAATTTGTTAGGGGAGATCTCCATAAATCTCCAATTCCACCAGTCAACATGCCTTCAATTAAACTCAAAGTGGACCGTACCATCCAACAGTGCACAGACCTCGCTTCACTCATTTTCCAGCTGACTTTGATCTTCCAAATACGTTCCTTCACCAATGACGACATTATTAAAATATTTGTACAGAATGACGAAGACGCCGACCTATTCCACTCCCCAGCATTGAACAAAAAACTAAAAGACAATGGCTTAACGGTCCTCAGCTCACCCGAATACCGCGCAAAATGCACCCTCATATGTAGAAAAATCATCCCCCATATCCTTGACAATCCTAACCTATTGACAGAACTCAACACACACAACACCTCCCAAATGACATATGCAGCCCGGATGGGAACTCTCCCCATGTTGAAAATCACTACAGCTACACAAACTGACGCCATCAAATTGAAATCCAACGGAATTAAATTCGGCAATAACATCATCCCCTCACATAACATCGAATTCCAACACTACATCCCAGTCCACCAATGCTACAACTGCTATCAATTTGGACATACCACCAACCGTTGCAGTAACTCACTAACCTGTTCAAAATGTGCCAATCAAGGCCACTCATACAGAAACTGCACTGCCACTGTTACTAGATGCTGCAATTGTAAAGGCCCACACTCTGCCGTCAGCAACAAGTGCCAAATCAGACTCAACAACAGCACAACACCTCTCCCTCCCCGCCTACGCCTACCCTCACCTCCCACTGCACCTCCTCCTCCTCCCCACCACTCACTCCCTACTCCCACGACTCTCTCCACCCGCACTTGCTGGACCAACAACCTGACCGCCCCCCTCCCTTCCCCCGACACTGACGCAAAAATCACCACCATCATACTTCTGGCACATTCCCTAAGCAACGGTAATAGATCACTTTTTCTAAATCTGGTTATTGAGGGTTTGAAGGCTAACGGCCTCCCTACCATAAACATTCCTGACTCCTTCAGAACCGGTCCCGACCTCATCTTCCCCACTGCCCCCATCTCCGACCGTACCAACATGCCCCCCCCACCCCCCAGAGAATCCACTGTCTCCCTCCTCCCCTCCACTTCTGCCATGCCTACACCTGACTTATCTCACCATTCTACCATTACCTCACCCCCCAAAGTAATCAGTCCAAAACATACCGGCCCCTCCACCTCGACCTTGCCTACACCCGACTTCTCCCACTTGACTACGTTGAACTCCCGGACCACGAACACCCAAACCAAACCTGATCCTCCCCTAACACCCCAGACTCCCAAGAATAAAATGGCAGCCCTTCCCCCCACAGAAATAGTGGTCAAGACCCCTAGACCAAAGAGGAAGAACACCTCCCCCCTGTCTCCCTATACACCTGACAGCAAAAAAATTATTCAATACACTCATCCAACCAAATCAATAATTAAAGTAAACCTATACGGCACTACCCCAAAGGAAACAGAAATCAACCCCGACACGAACCTAGCACACTCCCCTCAACCTCCCGACTCCCCCACACACAGTCACGTAACTGCCCTTCCCTCATTTTCATACACAACACTCATACCACCACCTCGCTCACTGTCACTCGAAAATTTAGACCTCATCTCTGCACCCCAGAATTTCCATCTTTAAGTATTAAACAGACCAAACACTCCCCTCCCACCTCCCTTATATTAATATCTTCCCTATAACCACACCCAACAATTTCCCCCCAAATTAAACCTAACCTCTCCTTAACCCTCACCCAACGATTCCCACCCAACCTAACCAAATCAACCTAACCTAATAACCTAACCTCTCCTCAGCCCACACCCACCGATTCCCACCTAACCTAACCCAATCAACCTAACCTAACTTAAGACCAATTCTCTCCTCCCCCCCCTCACTCCAAACCCCACGCCACCAACTCAAACTCAAGACCACTCCAAAAAAAAAAAAACCCTCAACCTGCACTAACTGCTCCCCACCAAAAAAAAAAAAAAAAAAAAAAATAAAAACCTAACATACCCAGCCGTTACTAGCAATCCCACACAAAATAAAAATTACCATTCTACCATTAACTAACCACACCCTATCACTCCTCCCAAAACAAATACCTAACTTACCCATCCCATACTAACTCAGATGACATGTACGTTTCCCTTAGCCAATAAGGTCGGTGAGAGTTCCACAATGCCTGTACGCAAGCCCTCTCCCTCAAGGTCGGAGAGGTGTACCTTATAAAAACGGCACCAACTGCAGACGACATTGAACGCCTCTCTCGGCCAATAAGGTCGGGGAGGGGTGCAATGTACCTGTACACAAACCCTCTCCCTCAAGAATGGGCCAGAACTCACAATACCTGCAAGAAAGAGTGAATGTAATAATTAACCCAACTCTGCCAACCACTAACAAAACCTATAATCCTCCCAAAAGAAAAACTTAACCCACCCAACCTTACTCACAATCCCTTCAATCCTCCCAAAAGAAAAACTTAACCTACCCAACCTTACTCACAACCCCTCTTAAAATCAATACCTACAATCCTCCCAAAACCAAAACTTAATATACCCGACCTTTCTAACAAGTCCCTT
>NW_024736000.1:0-17540 GCF_018991925.1 Homarus americanus
TTGGTGGCAAATCTGTCTGATAGTCATAAGAACTTGAGGGGCAATTGGCGGATTGGGAAAGTGGCTTCTGGGACGGAAGTCGAGGAAGACATCAGTGAAGAGGTGTATGTGAGGACAGTTCAACCGGATGCCCGTACGGAGGTCAAAGTGCACACGGAGGAAATGAATGAGGAACAAGAGAGTGCAGTTAGGTGTTTAATAGAAGAGTTTAGTGATATTTTTGAAGGAGAGGGCCAGCCCATAGGAAAGGCTATTGGGGTTCAGCATGAGATCCCAGTGACCACAGACAGGCCGGTTAGGGTGCCATATCGGAGGATCCCTCCGAACCAGGTACCAGAGGTGAAGCAGCACATTAGCCAGCTGTTAGACCAGGGAGTAATTCAGCATAGTGAGAGTCCGTACTCTGCCGCCATTGTAGTAGTGAGGAAAAAGGACGGGACGCTGAGGTTGTGCATTGACTATCGTGACTTAAATAAGGTCACGGTACGCGATGCGTTTCCTCTGCCTAGGATAAATGAAACTCTAGAATCTCTGACGGGGGCCCAGTTTTTTTCAACGTTTGATCTGGCGGCGGGATATCACCAGATAGAAGTAAAACCTTCAGACCGTCCAAAGACTGCCTTCAGCACAAGCTTCGGACACTTTGAGTACAGGCGACTGCCTATGGGATTGTCAAATAGTCCGGGAACCTTTCAGAGATACATGGAGCGGATTTTAGGGGATAAGATTTTTTCCTCGTTGCTTGTATACCTTGATGATGTGATGGTGTTTTCAAGTACAATAGATCAGCATATAGTCAGATTGAGGGAATTATTTTGCAGGATGAGGGAGAATAACTTAAGATTTAAACCTAAAAAGTGTGAAATAATGGCTTCAAAAGTAAGTTATTTAGGATATCAGGTGTCAGCTGAAGGCATCACAGCTGATCCTGAGAAAATTAGGGTAATAAGAGATTGGCCAGTCCCCCAGACGGTGAAAGATGTGCGGTCTTTTGTAGGGTTCACATCATTTTATAGGAAATTTGTTAAAGGGTTTGCCCAAATAGCTGCTCCACTGCATGCGTTGATGCATGGGAAATCGAAGGATCGGGTAGATAGTGAATGGAGAGAGGAACAGCAACAGGCTTTTGAGAAACTGAAAGACAAGGTGACGCAGACACCAGTGTTGGCTTGCCCAGATTTCACTCAGGAGTTTATATTAGAAACAGATGCAAGTTTTCGTGGGCTAGGTGCGGTGCTGTCCCAGCGGAAGGATGGCAGGTTGCATCCGGTGTGCTATGCGAGTCGGGGCCTGAGGAAATCAGAACGTAACATAAACAACTATAGTTCTCGTAAGTTAGAGATGTTAGCACTCAAATGGGCAGTAGTGGATAAATTCAGGGATTATTTGGCAGGGAAACACTTCACAGTCTATACAGATAACAACCCACTCAGTCACCGCGAGAAGGCTAAACTAGGTGCCGTGGAAAGTAGGTGGAATGCGGATCTCGAGCAGTTTAACTTTACTATAGAGTACAAGCCGGGGAAGAACAACATTGTGGCGGATACTCTATCTAGAATCCCGGCGGAACAGGAGGAGGATAGTGAAGAAGAGTATACAGCGATGCATGTACTAGAGGAGAACGGGGCAGGAAGGAAGGAACTGTGGACGATGGATGGGCTGCGTAAGGAGCAAGAGGGCATGGACTATATGACAAATTTGCGAAGATGGTTGGTGGGAGAGCTGCCAGAGGATGAGGTACAGGTAGAGCTCCAAAATGATGATTTCCGCAAGATGTACCGAGCTAGGAAATCCCTGATCGTAAGAGAAGATGTTGTCTGGCATAGAAGACCCGAAGGGAAGAATCTATGGAGGGAGGTGCCAGTGTTAACTCCAAACTTGCAGGAGGCTTTGACTAGAGCCTGCCACGACGAGTTTGGCCATCAGGGGCGAGATCGCACCCTGTCGCTGGTGCAGGAGCGAGGGTTCTGGTCAGGCATGGGAGAAACAGTGCGAGACTACATAGCCAGCTGCGAGAGGTGTGGAGTAGCAAAAGATGAAGTGCCGAAACCCCAACTGCATGTAGGGACGATTGAAGCTGCCAAACCGTTAGAGACACTGGCCGCAGATTTCACCTTGCTGGACAAGCGGCAAGGATTGGAGAATGTCCTGATAATGGTTGACATATACAGTCGTTACACTTGGGCCTTTCCCACCAAAGACCAGAAAGCCTCGACGATTGCAAAGATCCTGGTGAATCGAATCTTCCTGGCAGTGGGTGCACCTGAGCGACTGTTGACCGATCAGGGAAGGAATTTTGGCAGTGCCTTGGTCCGACAAACTTGTGCCACCTTTGGGGTGAAGAAAATAAGGACGTCAGCATATCACCCACAGGGAAATGGTATGGTGGAACGGTTCAATCGAACCCTGCACGGTCTGCTGGCCACCCTCGAGGCAGAGGAAAAGAATAGGTGGCCAGAGCATCTGCCGGCAGTGGTGTCACAATATAACGCGACTCCGCATGCCACGACAGGGTTTTCCCCATTCCTGTTGTTTTACGGGAGAGAACCAAACCTGCCGTTTGACCTCAGGCCGGAAGTAGACCCAGAGCCGGTAGATGAGTGGGTGATGGTGATTAGAGACCGGCAACGAAGATTGCAGGAAGCAGTGGAGATCAATGTTCGGAGACGTAAGGAAATAAATAGAAGAAAAAGAGAAGAGAAAGCCCACGAGAGTAGCTGGGAAGTGGGCCAGGAGGTTTTGCTGAGGAACAATGTAAAAATAGGCCGGTGTAAGCTGCAAAACCATTGGTTTGATACGAGATGGCACATTGTTGAGGTCCTAAATCCAAGGCCCGGTTTATATCGCATTGAGCCCAGTGGGGGAGAAGACCTGGAAGCGAGAGTGGAAAACCCGAGCAACTTGAAGGCTGCTCCAACCCTAAGGCATCCGGGAGACCCAGCGATGGATGAATCTGAGGAGGAAGACGAGGAGCCCCCACTCCAGATGAGCAGGATGAAGAGAAGTAGTTCGGAGAGGTCGATCGAGCCTGCAACTGAAAGACGAAGCCGACAAATTACAGTTTAGGTTGCAGGGTAATGAGAAGGGGCAGGTCATCAGAGGGGATTGGAGAGATGGTTAGGTCAGAGATGTGCGTTGAGTAGTGGTTGCTGTCATGAGCGGGATTGAGTTGCTGTAATGAGCGGGATTGAGAGTACGGTTGTAATGTCCAGGGCCTCACTAAGATGGACTGGTACATTGTCAGAGGGTTGGTCTGCCGGCATGAGGTTCGGAGACGTGGACTGAGTATTTTTTTTGACACTGGTTCCTCTTAGTTCAAGGGCCAGGCAAAAGGAGAGCATGCTTGTTTTGGACTGTGTATTTTTTGACACTGGTTCCTCTTAGTTCAAGGGCCAGGCAAAAGGAGAGCATGCTTGTTTTGGACTGTGTATTTTTTTGACACTGGTTCCTCTTTGTTCAAGGGCCAGGCCAAAGGAGAGCATGTTTGTTTTGGGCTGGTATTAATTTTGACATTGGTTCTCTAGTTAAGGGCCAGGCAAAAGGGGAGCGTGATGTTCTGGTTGGATTGAGTTGGGCTAGGAAGAAATGGAGTTGCTAGCTGCGAGTGGAATAGTACAGAGTTGAAGGTGGGTTCTAAGTTGTTCTCTCAGCACATGAGGGCAGTGCTGTCTTTTTTTAGGGGGGTCGAGTGTTAGCGGGAGAGAAAAGGAGAGAAGAGAAGACGGGAATGCTGCATTTAGCAAAAGGGGTGAGGTGCAGTCCTTAGAACAAAATTTTAGGGGGGTCGTATGCATGTTTTCTCAGCACATGAGGACAGTGCTGTCTTTTTTAGGGGGGTCGATTGTGATATCCAGAAATTTCAGAGTAATTTCAAATGCCCCGCCATGAGTGATACTGAGCGTTCAAGGTCATCTGAGGGGAGGGAGCGCTGCCTGCTCGTAGCGAGAGATTGCGGAACTAGGCCTATATGA
Organism: Homarus americanus; assembly: GCF_018991925.1. NCBI lineage: Eukaryota > Metazoa > Arthropoda > Malacostraca > Decapoda > Nephropidae > Homarus > Homarus americanus. Next base: position 3,972 of record NW_024736000.1, read on the forward strand.
TATTAAATATGATTTACCGAATTAATAATGATGCGATTCATGAAGTTAAGGGACTATTATTGAATTTGAAATTATTATAGATCGTTTAGCAGTCTGAATAATGTTACGGGTGTCCCAAGGAGTTATTAGTTAGGCGGAAAATATATCACGTAGGCCCAAGCTAGCGCCTTGGGGAGACGCGATGCTGGCTAGGCCAGTTCCGGAGAGCATTCACACAGACAAGACGTTCCGCGCGTCCATCAGAATAGTCACGTGGCCTAGTCACCTGTGCTGCGCTATTGCAGTATAACAAGTAAGTCTCATTCGATCTCAGACAGGGTTAGATAGGGCAGTGATAAAGTAAACTAGAGCTAACAGTGAGTTCATTTCAGGGTTTCCGTCAGAACCCACTTGACTGGAGTTGACCGGAGTTGACTGCGAGAGATTGACTGCCGTTGATGATTGAGGGTGGCGATTGTCGCCATTGGACCGATCAGTGTAGGCCTGTCACTGTTTAGCGGGGTAGCAAAGGATCTCTTGAGTGAACGAGTGCTCCCGACAACTAACACGACACGGGACCAGCATCAGCAGTGGGTGATCAGTTCTTACCACTCCGGTGCACAACCCCACATGTCCCGAGCAGCTAGTGAAACCCTCTTGCTAACGGGAAGCTAAAGTTTCTCTCAACTGCGCAAGGTCTGATTGGCTCACTCTCTTCCTGCCCATGGACGCACTGGGAGTACACTGAGGCTATCTGAGTATATTAATGGTCACACACTGAGACCGTGAGTCTAGGACTCTAGGAGATACCTAGAGGAACATTTTATCTTCCTTATCACGGGTGTAGTTAACACCATTCCTCAGACTGATATTATCTTGACGTGTGTAGTTTAATATTTCTTAAATAATTTTGATAGTAGTGTTTTTTGAATGTTTGTGCCATTAAGTGGAACCAGAGTGATACTGTGATTTGATTCTTTTAATGCCTCTAATTCTTCATAATTCTGATCTCAGGTATAACCTTGTTCCCCAGAGCAGTGGTTAGGTTAGGTTAGGAAGTGTACACCTGTTGGGGTGCTATAATTTTGTTGAGTGATATTATTTTGCTGAAAGCCCTTAGGGCCTATTCATTGTAGAGTATTTAATTTCTTATCTTTTATTACCATTCCTCAGTGACTGATATTATTTTGTTGAAGACCCTTAAGGCCTATTCATTGTGGAGTATTTAATTTCTTATTTTTTAGTACCATTTCCTAAGTGACTGATATTATTTTGTGAAAGCCCTTAAGGCCTGTTCATATGTGCAATTAACATTTCTTGATACTTTAAATTTATTGTTGCCTGTGTTTCTAATAATTTCTATGTCATGTATAACTTTTATTCCCCAGAGTAGTGGTTAAAGTTTAAGTTAAGAGGTGCGCATATTGGTGTACCATTATTTGATTGTGTTTGTAGTGTTGGAGGGAATATAAGTGTCTAAATTTTACAGTGTGTCTCATTCATCCCAGTCACAGACGCTATCCTTCCACGGGTCACGGACAGTTCATTTTGTGTAGTAGATTTAAGTGTTCTTGTGCTGGTTCGGGATTTTTCTCAAAGGGGCGCTTCCACTGCCTTTACCATCTATTAAATTTTAATAAACCCCAAGTCAAGTGAGAAATTAAAGTCCAGCAAATTCCGACCGGTTACATATATATATATATATATATATATATATATATATATATATATATATATATATATATATATATATATATATATATATATATATATATATATATATATATATATATATATATATATATATATATTTCATGTAGCTCCACAGTGAAAACGTGGATAAGATGAATCTTGATAAAATCACACGGGGAAAAGGGAAACAATGGAGCACCTTAGCTTTCGTCTTTATTCAAGACATCTTCAGAGGCAACTGAATAACATGGACAGAGAAATGCTTAGATATATAGGGTGACCTTATTAAACATGAGGTCAGGTCATAATGATGTCATCCACTAATCCCCACACCAACACACACGTAGAGGAGCTTAAGAGAAAGGGCTGACGTGACTTGACTATCAAGTCAGGTAAAAAATAAGGGACCCACTAAATATCTATCCTACATCTAGTTCCAAGGTTTTCAAAGCATTTTTAACATTGGGCCACTGACAAATAAATTTATGTAACATATTATCAGTTTTGTACTGACCATCGCTAAGGTTTATTGATTTTAATTCCCTAATCAACCTAGCTTAAACCAGAAGTTTTTCTGTGACGCAAGATGATTTGTATACTTCTAAGCTTTTTTCCCAATCAATGGGATGATTATTATTCCTAACATGAACGAACATTGCACTGCTTTCAGATTCTGTTCTGATATTGTACTTATGTTGTTTGATTCTGAGCTGCAGTGCTTTCCCTGTCTGTCCTACATAATTTCCATTACATTTGCTACATGGAATACAATAAACACTTCCATTTACATTCAAAGTTGGGCTATTCACTTTTACACTCATATTGCAACCCATGTTTATAAAGTTATTCACCATACCTTCAACAATGTTTTTATAGATTAGATCTTTTCTATTGCCGAAAAAACTATACACAACATTCTTGAAACTATTCCATGCTTCTTTCTCACACTGGTTCATCGATTCTTCAACTTGGTGGTACAACATTAACTTTCGGATTTGAGGGCCCACGATAATGCCAGCTTTGATTTTTTTATTTGTGACTGAAGGAAATTCCCTGCATATGTACCGGAAACAATCACTTTCCTTATCTAGGACTTTTACAAATTGTTTCATTAACCCTAATTTGATACGCAGAGGAGGCAACAGCACTTTCTTAGAGTCAATCAATGGTTAATGTAGAATATTTTTTGAACCTGGCACAACAGTTTGTCCAGGTGGCCAGTGTTTTTGGTCCCAATGCTCACGTCTTGCCCAGCTGTCCCACTCACACAAAAAACATAGCATTTTCGTGTATCCTGTAGTGGACTTCTCCCCTACAACTGCGTAGCGGCGTCACCAGCTGCTACCATCTTCCCTAGCAACCAAGCGAGCGGCGACACCAGATGTTACCATTACCTAGCAACGGAACCAAAGACCGGCGACTTTCTCGGGTTTTCCCAACATGACTCATAGAGGACTCACGGCTGCTGGGTATATAAGCTCTGTCTCTCCATTGAGACTTATTCTGGCCATTCTTCTTGAACACGCAACACCTCCTCCAGCTAGCTCCACGCTGTCCAGCATTCATTCAACCAGGAGGCCAGCAACAGGCAACATCTTCTCTAACGAAGCTCCTGCACATCTACCTCCTTCAACACGCTACTCACCGAACGTCTCTACTGAGCAGCTCCTCACCACACGGCACCTCCAGCACCAGACTGTCTACATATAACTTATATTATACAAGAAAACCACCTTAGAGTTTCCATCCATCCTGAGTGCTAGACAACATTATACCACGAATTCCTACAATCCACTCTGTTGACCAAACAACAAAGCAATGACTATGAAATCTCCACAAACCAACAAACCATGCTCTTTATAATGAACTTTCTCTAGAAGTATCTGCAAATTTTCGTAAGTTTCCTTAAGGTGAACAGAGTGAGTCACAGGAATTGATGGAAATTACATTTCCATTATGAAGTAAAACTCCTTTGAGACTTGTTTTTGAAGAATCAATGAACAACCTCCATTCAGTAGCTGTAGAGGTAATGCCAAAATAGTTAATTAAAGCAGACACATTATTACAACAAACCAAAGAGCCTAACTCTGAAAAAAAATATCTAGTTCTTGTTCACGTTGGATATACCATGAAAAATATGTACCTTTGCTCAATAACTTCTTTGATTTCAACCTAGATCCTAAAAGTTCAGTAGATTCCTTTGGTAAATTCAACTCCCTAACTAGATCGTTAATTTCGCTCTGGGTAAACACCTCCGGTTCATCACTAATATCTTCAGCTTGATAAGCATCACTTCCGTTATATGACGAAGAATCACGGTCAGATTCTGATGACACGGACTGCAACACATCTGGCTGAATAGGGACTGCAACCTCAGGACCATGTGGCACTGGTCTCATGGCAGATGGAATGTTGGAATAAATGATTCCTTATGTATTTTTTGCATTATATCCCTCTATCTTCACAGAGAAAAAATAACAGTCATCGCCATGATTTTTAGGCTCCCGCCATACCATAGGGACTCCAAACGGCATAGTCTTTTTGCTTATCATATTTCCACAGTCTTAAACCTTCAACACAAGTGCGACATACTTTATGTGGCGCCCATGGTTTATATTAATCACCTAATTTCACTCCAAAGTAGGTAAAATATGCATCTTTTACGAAGGCGGTTATTTCTTGTCGTTGCTTTTGCAGAACAAAGCACCCACATATTTAGCAGAATACGTTTGGATTGTTCAAACATCCACGAGAAGGCATATTTAAAACAGGAATACAGTAGTATTTTAGTAGAGCAAAACAAAGAGATTTAACACTACAGCTGCTGATGCAACACTGAACAATGACCTTTGCCTCAAGGATTCCATTTGTCAAGTAACCTTGCGTGATAGACGGAAACTGAAGTCATATCTGAAATCAACATTAAAAACAGGTTAGGGAACGCATATTAGTTTGAAAGCATCAAAATTAATGCAGACTGGTGAATCAGCCATGTTGCCGTAGAGAGGCACTTCCCAAGAACTGTAGTCGCACTACAGTGGAGGAGGATCCTGCTGTTGCTGGGGAAGGCTTTGAGAAGTTACAACTGGAAGACCAGTGGTCGACTGGATGAGCCAGACCTCAGTACGGCTAGCATGGAGACGATCTCTGGATCAAGTCCTATGGCTAAAAACTACTGAGCCCAGTGGGATGCTCGTCGGCTGAAGGATGGTGTGCTGCAGCGTCAGTGGGTAACTACAGATGGCCTCAACAGGTAGTGGCAGACAGGTTTTACTGGGTTGACATGTGTATGGATGTGAGGGAATGGTGCCGTTCATACGATGTTTGATGTGGCAAGAAGGGACTAAAGCTACACACGCGTGCCCCACTGCAGTTATACCATACAGGCATACGAATGGAGAGTAGCAATGAATATTGTGGGACCTTTGCCACTCACTGCAGATGTAATTATAATAATTTTTTTAACCCTTTATCCTCACTGTTTTACACAACTGGGCTATGTGGTTCGTTTATTCTATTCCGGGCAGCTTCCAACTCAACTCCTTTTGTTCACATTAGGTATGTATTACAATAAATATTTGGTACCCACTTACTGATTGCTTTGATTGCTAATTAATTCCTTTAGTACGATGTCTTCTTATCTACTTTATTCTGGCTATTGCCAGATGATTGAATTCATCTTGGGTACTTCCATTTCGTAGCCAAGGGGATTGAATAAAACTTCACTGTTTCTACAAGCTATAGATGCAAACTTGTCCATAATCCATTTGCTCATAAATGCCCCCTTTTGCAAGGGAACACCTTACTCAGATCCTGAATTCATACCCCTCTGATCCTATTGTAACTTTAGTATTTTCATCTGGCTAGCTCTAGACGACTGCACTCAGCTGTAGAAACCTCGTCGGTATTGTGAAAGCATTATTCTGCACTGTATTCTCTCTGATATACTGTACACCCCCCGCCCCTGCCACGCCCCCACAGAAAGACACCAACGAACGCCTACACACCCTTACACTCTCCCTCCCGCTCGTTAGCGAATGCTTAGAATTCACACTTCAGAGTTCGGGGTTCACAACTCGGGGAAAGAGATGATTCGCAACACTAAGTGGTAAACGCGGGAGTGGAGCAAACTATACCTGGCAGGATACTCGTCCACTGCGGGATTCTTTTTCACCATTGACTAGTACATCTGATAGTGTTCTCACGTATGGGAATAAAACCTGTAACAATTTGCTTACAAGAAGAAAATGAAGCAATGTATTTCATAGGACAGGAACCTGACTGCTTCATTAGAGTTTTTACCCATTTATTTAATTACACAAACTAATACTTCAGCAAAATAAAGAAAAACCCGAAAAGACATGAGGTAAGATCCAGTTGCTCTGTGTATATGGTTGTTATTATTCCGTATATCACATGTTTCATTTGATCAAGTATGCTTTAATGACTTCGTCCTTCTCCGACAGAAACAGTAAGACAACAGAGACAGCAGGATGTTGGCAGAACTGCTGTTGTTGGTAGGGCTGCTCTTTTTGCTGTGGAGGGTCTTCAAGAAGCCTGATGGAATGCCGCCAGGTGAGTTGCTACCCACACCGTTCACTGAATAGTTTCTGCAACACCTTGATACTGCTATAGGGTCCATTAACAACCCCTCTTCCAAAACTTCTACAATTGAAATCCAATTTGTATTTTTGTGAGGTTACTTTCACTTGCATTGTTTTTACCAAGGAGTCCTGGTGGTGTTTTATGCTGGAAGAATATGTCCTATCCTGACCCAAGGCAAGTCAGGACAAAGCCGGCTGGCTTGTGATAGTTTTAATATAGCGTAATCATTGCGTTGGGTCTTGAATTATATACAGTATACCTTGTCGTCATACAATTGGAAAACCAATTGTTAACTGTGCACTTATAATACTGATTTTACTTAACTGAAGTGTGGTGGTAAATGTGATTATAGGGTTTGATGGATGGAAAAAGGTTACAGCTTTGTCTGGTGTGGCCTGTCATGTGGCCATATTGGTAGCGAGTGTGGCGCGTCGTGTCTCTTTCTTGTGTTTAGGGCCAATTGCAAGAACTGCCGTGGTGTACACCACGCTGTGGTATCCCGGCGGTCGTAATACAATGGAAGAAAAATTATGTGATTTTTCAAGAATGACCATGGTGGTTCCCGACCGTCGTTTGTTGTTACTACATCATCGTAGTGTAGTCAGGTGTACCAACTGGCAGAAGACTGGGAGGTTGGCATGCTTGCAACCTCCAAACGTTGTCAGTGGCACGAAACGTTTACTCTTGTTACACTTTTACTTTTACTTTTATCCTTTTCACCACTGATCGGCTCGTTAGCCGCTTGGGCGATCGGTCACGTCTCTGTTACGCACTGTTGACAAGTACTAGGCATGCACCGGCTCCTCAATGTACCTGAACCTGCTCCAGTGTTGGTCAAGTCTGGTCTTGAAAGAGCTCACACTCGGTGCCGTCACAACACTTTCTGGTAGATTGTTCCAAGATTTCACAACTCTCACTTCGAAAAAGTTTGCCCTCACAGAATTCTGGACTTGCAGCTTCAATCTTGAGCTGTGGCCCTTTGTGGGGCGAGCGTCCGCCAGCTCCAAGTAAGGACACTCGACTGAGTAGTGCCCCTTAAGATGCGTATACACCTCAATTAGGTCGCCCTTTGCCCATCTGTAGTATAAGCTACGCAAGTTCAGGCACTCCAATCTCTCAGGGAAGTTGAGGTGGAAGTGCAGGCACCAGTCTGGTGGCCCTCCTTTGAACATTTTCCACCAACTGATAGTCCCTAGCATATCTCGGGGACCAGACGAGGTGACAGTACTCCAGATGGGGAAGCACTTCACTCTTGAAGATCGTTACGAGGAACGGACCGTCTAGATATCTGAACGACCTTCTTATAAGACCCAACAATTTATTTGCCTCATTTACCTTCTTCTCGCAATGGCCTGAGAACTTCATCTCACTGTCAACATACACACCTAGGCCCTTCTCACATTCAGTCTCAAATACTGCAGTTTCTTCATCCCGTTGGAACACATGATAAGCCTCCTTACCGTTGATACGCCCCAGGTGCATCCTCTTACACTTCGTGACATTGAATCTCAGCAGCCATTTCTTCGACTATTCTTGGAGCTCACGAAATCCTTCTGCAGCTCTTTACAGTCTGCATGGTTCTTCATTTCCCGAAATAACTTGGCTTCATCGGCAAACATTTGTATGGAGGAGTGTACAACGTCAGGCATGTCATTTATGAAACACAAGCAACAGCGGGACCAATACACTGCCCTGTGGAACCCCACTTGTGACAGGTACGTATGACGATTTCATTCCATTAATCACCACACACTGCTTATGGTCATGTAGAAAGTCTTCTATCCACGCTAGGACATTTCCCCGAATTCCATACCCTTCCAGTTTTATTTTCAGCCTTTCTTGGGGCACACTGTAGAAAGCGCTGGCAAAATCTAGGTATATATTGTCGATAGTACCACCCCATTCCAGAATATCGGTCCAAATATCCAATACTTTGAGCAATTGTGTTAAGTAGGAGCACCCTGGCATAAATCCGTGTTGGCAATCCTTTACAAGGTTGTTTCGTCGTAGATGTTCCATCGCGGCATCTCTGATAATACTCTCAATTAGTTTACATATTATGCTGGTCAGGCTCACCGGTCTATAGTTGTCCGTAGAGTAATGATCGCCCTTCTTGAAGATAGGACTCATATAAGCGAATTTACAATCACTGGGGACCTTTTGTTCATCCAGGCATTTACAAAACAGGATCTTCAGTGACTCGGCAAACTCGTTGCACAAGTCTCTTTGCACTCTGGGATCTGGGATGCACCATATCAGGGCCGGGATTCTTATGGACTTTTAGCTTTGACAGATTATATCTAATACCCTCTTCGGTGAACACAATGTGGGTTAGTGCTGTGTCGAACCGTCTGTCCTCAAACGCAGGAAGGTTAATCGCATCCTCTCTTGTGAACACCGAGGAAAAAAAGCTGTTCAATGCCTCAGGCTTATCCTGGTCAGAATCTGCGTAACTACCATCTTCAAGCCTCAGGTCTGATACTCCTACTCGCGTTTTTAATTTCGACTTTGCATAGCGGTAAAACGCCTTTGGGTTTGGCTTGACCTCGCTTGCAACCAGCATCTGGAGCTCCTTTTCAGCCGTTCTACACTCTGCCTTTGCTTGGTTTCTGGCTTTTTCATACAGTATAGTCTGGGTTTACATGGCTAATTTAACCCGTGGAGGTCCGCGTATAACGCGAAACGCGTAAACAAAATAACAGAACATATGGGATTAATTGAAATAGAGACTGGGCCGACCGCCAGACTACCCTTATTCCGACACAATACGTACGTTGTAGTAAAAATAACATCTTAATTTTATGATGGTATGCACACATAATTAATATTTAAGAGAAATATCAATAATATTAGGTTTTTTAACACATAATGTTAGTAGAAGAGATGCCTGGGCACACGGGGCAGAGGGCAGATTATTGGCCCTCACCTGTATCACTTGTATCACCTGTATCACTATCCACCACAGAAGCTAGCAGGGCCTCCTTGTCAAACCTCTCAAAGTCCATATCCTCACTATCACCATCACTATCACTGACTTGGGCTGGCTGTGGTGGGTTGCGGGTGAAGAGCTCGGTAATGTTTTGTTGGCGGTTAGCATTGTTTTGGTCGTGGTATAGGTGAGCATAGGGCTCCATGGATTGCAACTGAAGGTTATTACACATTTCGTAGCGATGCTTGACTGGGTCTTTGGCAAGGAGGAGCTTCACTCTTTCGGCTGCTTCGATGATTTCCTTCACATCAGCATGTATTAGTTTCTTCTCTTGTTCTTCCGCCTTAACACCTGGCTGCTCACTGACGTCATCATCTTCCAACATCTCGTCTGCAGTCACCCCAAGTTTCCTGATTACCTCCAGGATGTCCTCGTTGATGGTCTCGAGAAGCCTGCAGCTCTAACACTTTGTGCAGCCTCTCTTTCATTCTCCAATGCCACAGAAACAGACTGAGCCTCACCAGCCACCGCTTGCCTCTGCCTCCCACCTGAGATACCCTCCAACACATGCCGCCACGCGTGACGAATCGTTGCCACAGATAGCTGCCCCATGCCTCCACCAAGAAATCAACAGCTTTCTTTACGTTGAACAGTTTCCAGAACTGCTTGACTCGCACTTCATGGTCAGCCAAATCTTGTTCGTGATCCTTGTCCTTGCTCTCACTATCGGTGCCACTCTCTAGGTTCTGCAACTCATCCTTGGTGTTGGTGAAGTCGTTCAGGAGCCGAAACTTCTTTGCAGAGAAAGCAGCCTTCACGCTGCAAATCAACTCCTGATCCATGGGCTGGATTAACGACGTAGTGTTAGGGGGAAGGAAGACCACTTTTATGTTGGGGTGACGATCCAACAATAGGGGCGAGTGTCCTGGTGCATTGTCTAGGAGCAACAAAATGTTGAATGGAACATTATTTTGCTCGCAGAATTTCTTGAGATCAGGAACGAAACAGTTGTCAAACCAGGAGAGGGACAGAGCAGTGAACATCCATGCCTTCCCTGAGGTTAGCCAGTGGACATTTAACTTACTCATGTCCATATTCTTCTATGCATGAGGCTTGCGGGCTTTTTCGATCACCGACAACTTCAGCTTACAAGTGCCAGAGGCATTGGTGATGAAAATAACATGATAATGATAGTGAAGCCTGGAAGGGTTCATATCATAACTTGTGTGTTCGTGCGTATGCTGCCCCGTGAGAGTTACCGTGGGCCTCCATGTGCCCAGGTGGGATGGTCAAAGTATTACACTATAAGTGTGTCAAATGAGGAGTGACTGATCCACATGTAATTTAAGGTTTTTGAAATATGTAGTTAAATTAAACACGATTATTCATATAGTTATGCGAATGATGGGAAGCATCGTGGTCTGGCACACACACACACACACACACACACACACACACGTTGTGTAGAGTCACTGGATGGTTTAGATGTGTTTATTTCCATTCATACTTTCGAACGACAACCTATGGTATTTTTTCTTCCTGTTCATATATAATGAAGATAATGCAGAGTATAAAATACCATATACAATATTTATACATAATGTCATCTACATAGCCAGGTGGGCTAGAGAATATGGTTTCCGACTGTACCTGTTGTAAATCGAGAAGTTGCGAATTCGTATTCAGGGAATGTTGTTGGAGCTTCCAATAACTTACTGACAAAAAGACCTATGACTCTTCAGGCTTTGGCACCCTTAACAAAAAAACCTATGACCCCTCAGGCTTCTATGCCCTTAACTCATGAGACATAAAGGCAAGCATGAACTTAGCATGCTTCCCAGATGGGCGCTGTAAGCGCTTCTGTGCTTCACCTTGCACAGGATGTAGGGGGGTGCCCAATAAACTAAAAAACAAAAACAAAACAAAAACACTATATGGTGACTGGTGCCAGCTGGGGCAAGGTGTTCCAGTTTGCCACCATACCCTCCTCGTTTGTTATGATGAGGTCTAGTGGCTTGAGCGTTTGCTCCCCTCCGTAATATAAGGTGTACCTCATTTTCCTATTTTCTTGAATTATTAATTTTTTTTATTTATAAATTTTACAATTTACATATATACTGTATACGTATTACATATTAACATATTTGAAATATTTGGATGACTTTTCTTTTAAAATACACTTGATCATCCATTTATTATAATATATCCTGCCTTTAATAAAGGCTATAGTCTCCTTAACATTATAATTTTCTTTCCTACTTAACCACATACACTACAGTAAATATAATCTGACATTAGCATGATCATTGTATTCTTATCCTTATTATCACTACAGTTAATATTAAACATTAAGAAATGTAGAAATAATTTGCTATTGACATTGCAGACTGTATTGAGGAGAGTTTTAAACCATTTAATTATCTGTTTGTTATGGAAACAGAAGTAAAATACATGAAATGGATATTCTACCTCACCACATCTTACACAACTATCATCTTGTTTTATGTTTAAAATTTTTAGTCTCTGATTTGTTGGTAGAATTTCATGAATATACCTATATATGAAGCCTCTCTGGTGAGGATCCATATATTTGCAAGTAATATTTTCCCAAATAAAAGGCCATTTAAACAGCGGATACTTTTCTTCAACTGCAGGTTTTGTCCATATCATTAACATATTGTATACATCTTTATTCTTGACATTTGGAAAGTTATGATGCCTTGCTAACCTTCTTAGAGTATTGATTGCAATACTATAATAAGGTGGAGACAAGTAGGAAACATTATCTGTAGGTTTCATTTCTAATAGAGAGCTGGTCCTTTTACTTGTATAATTTGGAGTTAAAGATTTCCTATTTTCATGGTCTGAAGCAATTTTTATGAAAGTTGTACATAATATAGCATCTGCTTTACAAAACAGATTAACTACACCAATACCACCTTGTTTGACAGGTCAATACAGAGTTTGTCTTTTAATTGGCTGGTACATACCACTCCATATGTATTTAAAAATACATGATTCAATTTTCTGTGAGTACATTTTATTTAATGGAAATGTATGGGATAGGTACCATACCTTGGACAAAACTTTTGAGTTCACAATAATTGCTTTTTGGTACAAAGATAATTTTCTGTTTGATAAACAATATACAGTAATGCTGATATTTTCCAAGATTTTGTTCCAATTCATATTAACAGTGTGTTCGTAATCTTCATAATATATAGTGCCTAAAATTCTGGAATAATCTGCTGATCTCATCCACAGCACAGGCCATAAATCTCTCTTCTTCCACTCACCCAAGCCCATAATACTTGTTTTATCTTTGTTTAATATAGCACCTGTTGCTTCTTCAAATCTTTCTATTTCTCTGCTAACCTCAATTATGGACTGGTTTGTGACAACAAAAACTGTAGAATCATCAGCATATCCCAGTATGGGAATTTTTATGTTGTTTGGTAGCTGTGGGGGAATTATTCTGGCATTGCTGTTTACTGATAAATAAAATGGTTCTTGGAAAAATATATAGAGAATCATAGAAAGAGGACATCCTCGTCTTACTGATCTTTCAATCCTGAATGACTTACTTTGTATGCCATTAACCAAAACCTTACTCTCACTATTTCTATACAACATTCTAATCCAGTCTACATAAACATTGTTAATGCCTGATTTTTCCATTACCCTAAATACAAATTTTATATAAACTCCGTCAAATGCTTTTGACCAATCTAAGTTTATCATGGCACATTTTTGGTTCTCACTACTAACAAATTGCACTATATCCCTAACCATGATATTACAATCTATTATTGACCTTCCTTTAATACAACAGTATTGGTCGTTTGACAATATTGAATGTAAATAAGGTTTAATTCTCCTTGCCAGTATTTTTGCAACTATTTTATAATCTACATTTAGGAGGGTTATTGGTCTCCAGTTTTCAATTAAATTCAGATTCCCCTTTTTAGGCACGAGCTTTATTATTCCAGTATTTTGTGATACACTTAATACTTTATTGCTAAAGATAAACTGAATAACCTCCATGATCTCTACCCTGATAAATTTCCACATATGTTTATAAAATTCTGCAGGTAGACCGTCACTACCTGGGGATCTACCAAGGTTGAGATTATTAATTGCTTCCCATATTTCCTTCTCGTTTACTGGTTTTATTAAAGATTCATTTTCTGATTCCTTTAGTCTTGGTTTGCAATTCTCTATAAAGTTTTCACAGTATTCATCATTAGTTTCAACTCTTTTATATAGATTCCCCCAAAATTCTTTAATTATATAGATTATGCCTTCTGTATTCACAATTTCTTCACCATTTTCTTTCTTAACCTTAGTAATTAATTCCTTGTTTC
>NW_024736001.1:0-18598 GCF_018991925.1 Homarus americanus
CACGACCTTGATTATAACAACCACGACCATAATTATAACAAACGCGACCATGATTATGACAACCATGACCATTATTATAACAACCACAACCATGAGTATAACAACCACGACCATGATTTTAACAACCACGCAGATGATTATAACAACCACGTCTATGACCATAACAACCACGACTATGATCATAACAACCACGTCCATGATTATAATAACCACGAAAATTATTATAACAACCACGACCATGATTATATCAACCACGACTATGATTATATCACCCAACCATGATTATAACAACAACGACTATGATTATAACAAGCATGACCATGATTATAACAACCATGACAATGATTATAACAACGACGACCATAATTATAAAAAGAACGACCAGGATTATAACAACCACGCCTATGATTATATCACCCAACCAATTATAACAATAACGACTATGATTATAACAAGCACGATCATGATTATAACAACCAGGACCATGATTATAACAACGACGACCATGATTATAAAGAGCACGACCAGGATTATAACAACCACGACTATGATTATATCATTTATAACCATGATTATAACAACCAGGACCATGATTATAACAACCACGACTATGATTATAAAAAGCACGACCATGATTATAACAACCAAGACCATGATTATAGCAACCACGTCCATGATTATAACAACGACGACCATGATCATAACAGAGACCATGATTGTAACAACCACGACCATGATTATAACAACCACGACCATAATTATAACACCCATGACCATGATTATAACAACCACGACCATGATTATAACAACCACGACCATGATTATAGCAACCACGACCATGATTATAACAACCACGACCATGTTATAACAACCACGACCATGATTATAGCCACCACGACCATGATTATAACAACAACGATAATGATCATTACAGAGAGTATGATTGTAATAACCGGCACCATGATTATAACAACCACCACCATGATTATAATAACCAGGACCATGATTATAACAACCATGACCATGATTATAACAACCACGACCATAATTATAGCAACCACGACCATAATTATGACAACCACGACCATTAATATAACAACCACAACCATGAGTATAACAACCACGACCATGATTATAACAACCACGCAGATGATTATAACAACCACGACTATGATCATAACAACCACGACTATGATCATAACAGCCACGGCCATGATTATAACAACCACGAAAATAGTTATAACCACCACGACCATGATTATAACAACCACGACTATGTTTATATCCCCCAACCATGATTATAACAACAACGACTATGATTATAACAAGCACGACCATGATTATAACAACCAGGACCATGGTTATAACAACTACGACCATGATTATAAAAAGCACGACCAGGATTATAGCAACCACGACCATAATTATGACAAACACGACCATTATTATAACAACCACAACCATGATTATAGCAACCACGACTATGATTATAACAACGACGACTATGATTATATCAACCATACCATGATTATAACAACCACGACCATGATTATAACAACCAAGACCATGATTATAACAACCACGACCATGATTATAACAACCATGACCATGATTTAACAACCATGAACATGATTATAACAACCACGACCATGATTATAACAACGACGACCATGATTATAACAACGAAGACCATGATTATAACAACCACGACTATGATTATAAAAACCAAGACCATGATTATAACAACCACGACCATGATTATAACAGCCAGCGGTTATAACAACCATGACTATGATTATAACAGCCATGACCATGATTATAACAACCACGACCGCTGATTATAACAACGACGACCATGATTACATAACCTTGGCAAAGGAGCCATGATTATAACAGCCGACCATGATTATAACAACAATGACCATGATCATAACCACGACAATGATTATTACAACCACGCCCATGATTATAACTACCACGACCATGATTATAACAACCACGACAATGATTGTAACAACCACTAGCATGATTATAAAAACCACGACCATGATTATAAAACCACGACTATGATTATAACAACCACGACTATGATTATAATAACCACGAATATGATTATAACTCCCGCGACCATGATTATAAAAACTACGACCATGATCATAACCACGACCATGATTATAACAACCACGACTATGATTGTAACAACCACGACCGTGATTATAACAACCACGACCATGATTATAACAACCGACCGCCAGTTATAACAGCCGACCATGATTACTGCTAACCGCGACCATGATTATAACAACCGACCGCCTGATTATAACAGCCGACCATAATTATAACAGCCACGACCGCGTTATCCGCAACCGCGGCCATGATTGTAACAGCCACGACCATGATTATAACAGCCGACCATGATTATGCACCCACGACCATGATTATAACAACTTCATGACCATGATTATAACCAGCCACGACCATGATTATAACAACCACGACCGCCAGTGCATAGCCACGACCGCAGTTATACCAGCAAAGCCATGATTGTAACAGCAACCCACGATAGCGGTTAAACAGCAAGCCACGACTATGATTATTTCTCACCAACCATGGTTACCAACACCAGCGACTATGATTATATAACAACCACGACCATGATTATAAAAAGGCGACCATGATTATAACAACCAAGACGATGATAATAGCAACCACGACCATGATTATAACAACGACGACCATGATCATAACAGAGACCATGATTGTAATAACCACGACCATGATTATAACAACCACGCAGATGATTATAACAACCACGACTATGATCATAACAACCACGACTATGATCATAACAACCACGTCCATGATTACAACAACCACGACCATGATTATAACAACCATGACCATGATTATAACAACCACGACCATGATTATAACAACGACGACCATGATCATAACAGAGACCATGATTGTAACAACCAGCACCATGAATATAACAACCACAACCATGAATATAATAACCACGACCATGATTATAACAACCACGACCATGATTAAACAACCACGACTATGATTATATCACCCAACCATGATTATGACAACAACGACTATGATTATAACAACCACGACCATGATTATAAAAAGCACGACCATGATTATAACAACGAAAACGATGATAGTAGCAACCACGACCATGATTATAACAACGACGACCATGATCATAACAGAGACCATGATTATAAAAACGAGGACCATGATTATAGCAACCACGACCATGAATATAACAACCATGACCATGATTATAACAACCAAGACCATGATTATAACAACCACGACCATGATTATAACAACCACGAACATGATTATAACAACCATGACCATGATTATAACAACCACGACCATGATTATAACAACGACGACCATAATCATAACAGAGACCATGATTGTAACAACCAGCACCATGAATATAACAACCACAACCATGAATATAATAACCAGGACCATGATTATTACAACCAGGACCATGATTATAACAACCCCGACCATAATTTTAACAACCACGACCATCAATCAAACAACCACAACCATGATTATAACAACCACGACCATGATTATAACAACCATGACCATGATTATAACAACCACGACCATGATTATAACAACGACGACCATGATCATAACAGAGATAATGATTGTAACAACCAGCACCATGAATATAACAACCACAACCATGATTAAAACAACCACGACCATGATTATAACAACCATGACCATGATAATAACAACCACAACCATGATTATAACAACCACGACCTTGATTATAACAACGACGACCATGATCAAAACAGAGACCATGATTGTAACACCCAGCACCATGAATATAACAACCACGACCATGAATATAATAACCTGGACCATGATTATATCAACGAGGACTATGATTATAACATCCACGACCATAATTATAACAACCACGACCACGATTATAACAACCGCGAAAATGATTATAACAACAACGACTATGATTATAACAACCACGACCATGATTATAACGACCAGGACCATTATTATAACAACCACGACTATGATCATAGCAACCACGACTATGATCATAACAATCACGTCCATGATTATAAAAACCACGAAAATGATTATAACAACCGTGACTATGATTATATCACCCAACCATGATTATAATAACAACGATCATGATTATAACAACCACGACCATGATTATAACTACCACGACAATGATTATAACACCCACGACCATGATTATAAAAAGCACGACCATGATTAAAACAACCAAGACTATGATTATAACAACCACGACCATGACTATAACAACTACGACCATGATTATAACAACCACGAACATGAATATAACAACGAAGTCGATGATTATAACAACCACGACCATGATTATAACAACCATGACCATAATTATAATAACCACGTCCGTGATTATAACCACCACGACCATGATTATAACAACCACGACCATGATTATTGGAACGATGACCCTGATCATAACAAAGACCATGATTGTAACAACCAGCACCATGATTATAACAACCACGACCATGAATATAATAACCAGGCCATTGATTATAACAACCAGGACCATGATTATAACAACAACGACCATAATTTTAACAACCACGACCTTGATTATAACAACCACGACCATAATTTTAACAACCACGACCTTGATTATAACAACCACGTCCATGATTATAACAACCACAACTATGATTATAACAACCACGACCATGATTATAACAACCATGACCATGATTATAACAACCACAACCATGATTATAACAACCACAACCATGATTTTAACAACCACGACCATGATTATAACAACAACGACCATGATCATAACAGAGACCATGATTGTAACAACTAGCACTATGATTATAACAACCACGACCATGAATATAATTACCAGGACCCTGATTATAACAACCAGGACCATGATTATAACAACCACTACCATAATTATAACAACCACGACCATGATTATAACAACCACAACCATGATTATAACAACCACAACCATGATTATAACAACAACGACCATAATTATAACATCCACGACCATGATTATAGCACCCACGTCCATGATTATAACAACGACGACCATGATCATAACAGAGACCATGATTGTAACAACCAGCACCATGATTATAACAACCATGACCATAATTATAACAACCACGACCGTGATTATAACCACCACGACCATGATTATAACAACCACGACCATGATTATAGCAATGACGACCATGATTATAACAACGATGACCCTGATCATAACATAGACCATGATTGTAAAAACCACGACCATGATTATAATAACCACGACCATAATTATAACAACCACGACCATGATTATAACAACAACGACCATGATTATAACATCCACGACCATGATTATAGCACCCACGTCCATGATTATAACAACGATGACCCTGATCATAACATAGACCATGATTGTAAAAACCACGACCGCCAGTTATAAACCCACGACATAATTATAACAACCACGACCATGATTATAACAACGACCATGATTATAACATCCACGACCATGATTATAGCACCCACGTCCATGATTAAAACAACGACGACCATGATCATAACAGAGACCATGATTGTAACAACCAGCACCATGATTATAACAACCATGACCATAATTATATCAACCACGACCGTGAGCATAACCACCACGACCATGATTATAACAACCACGACCATGATTATAGCAATGACGACCATGATTATAACAACGATGACCCTGATCATAACATAGACCATGATTGTAAAAACCACGACCATTATTATAATAACCACGACCATAATTATAACAACCACGACCATGATTATAACAACAACGACCATGAATATAACATCCACGACCATGATTATAAAACCCACGTCCATGATTATAACAACGACGACCATGATCATAACAGAGACCATGATTGTAACAACCAGCACCATGATTATAACAACCACGACCATGAATATAATAACCAGGACATTGATTATAACAACCAGGACCATGATTATAACAACAACGACCATAATTTTAGCCAACCCACGACCTTGATTACCAACTGGCCATTATAATTTTAACAACCACGACCTTGATTATATAGCCACGTCCATGATTATAACAACCACAACTATGATTATAACAACCACGACCATGATTATAACAACCACCATGACCATGATTATAACAACCACAACCATGACCATGATTATAACAACCACAACCATGATTATAACAACCACAACCATGATTTTAACAACCACGACCATGATTATAACAACAACGACCATGATCATAACAGAGACCATGATTGTAACAACCAGCACTATGATTATAACAACCACGACCATGAATATAATTACCAGGACCCTGATTATAACAACCAGGACCATGATTATAACAACCACTACCATAATTATAACAACCACGACCATGATTATAACAACCACAACCATGATTATAACAACCACGACAATGATTATAACAACCACGACATTGATTACAACAACCAGGACCATGATTATAACCACGACCACGATTATAATAACCATGACCATGATTATAACAACGACGACCATGATTATAACAACCACGATCATTATTACAACAACCAGGACCATGATTATAACCACGACCACGATTATAATAACCACGACCATGATTATAACAACCACGACATTGATTATTCCAACATCGACCATGATTATAGAAAACACGACCATGATTATAACAGCCACGACCATGATTATAACAACTACGACCATGATTATAACAACCACCCTATGATTATAACAACCACGACCATGATTATAACATCCACGACTATGATTATAACACCTACGACTATGATTATAACATCCACGACCATGATTATAACAGCCACGACAATAATTATAACAAGCACGACCATGATTATAACTACCACGACAATGATTATAACAACCACAACCATGATTATAACAACCACAACATTGCTTATAACAGCCACGACGATGATTATAACAACCATGGCCATGATTATAACAACCACGACCATGATTGTAAGAACCATGACCATGATTATAACAACCACGACTATGAATATATCACCAAACCATGATTATAACAACAACGACTATGATTATAACAAGCACGACCATGATTATAACATCCAGGACCATGATTTTAATAACCACGACCATGATTATAACAATGACAACCATGATCATAACAGAGACCATGATTGTAACAACAACGACCACGATTATAACAACGACGACCATGATCATAACAGAGACCATGATTGTAACAAAAAGCACCATGATTATAACAACCACCACCATGATTATAATAACTAGGACTATGATAATAACAACCACGACCATGATTATAACAACCACGACCATAATTATAACAACCACGACCATGATTATGACAACCACGACCATTATTATAACAACGAAAACCATGAATATAACAACCTCGACCATGATTATAACAACCATGCATATGATTATAACAACCACGACTATGATCATAACAACCACGTCCATGATTAGAATAACCACGAAAATTATTATAACAACCACGACCATGATTATAACAACCATAACTATGATTATATCATCCCAACCATGATTATAACAACAACGACTATGATTATAACAAGCACAACCATGATTATAACAACCAGGACCATGATTATAACAACGACGACCATTATTATAACAACCACGAAAATGATTATAGCAACCACGACCCTGATTATAACAACGACGACCATGATCATAAAAGAGACCATGATTGTAACAACCACGACCATGATTATAACAACCGCGACCATAATTATAACAACCATGACCATGATTATGACAACCACGACCATGATTATAACAACCACGACCATGATTATAGCAACCACGACCATGATTATAACAACGACGACCATGATCATAACAGAGACCATGATTATAACAACGACGACCATGATTATAACAACCACGACCATGGTTATAGCAACCACGACCATGGTTATAGCAACCACGACCATGATTATAACAACCACGACCATTATTATAACACCCACGACCATGATTATAACAACCACGACCATGATTATAGCAACC
Source organism: Homarus americanus (assembly GCF_018991925.1). Classification (NCBI taxonomy): domain Eukaryota; kingdom Metazoa; phylum Arthropoda; class Malacostraca; order Decapoda; family Nephropidae; genus Homarus; species Homarus americanus. The sequence goes on from NW_024736001.1 coordinate 8,167, forward strand.
CGACCATGATTATAACAACCACGACCATGATTATAACAACCACGACCATGATTATAACAACATGATATAACAACCACGACCATGATTATAACACCACGACCATGATTATAACAACCACGACCATGATTATAACTACCACGACAATGATTATAACACCCACGACCATGATTATAAAAACCACGACCATGATTAAAACAACCCATGACCATGATTATAACAACCACGACCTTGATTATAAAACCAAGACCATGATTATAACAACCGACCATGATTATAACAACCATGACCATGATTATAACAACCATGACCATGATTATAACAACCACGACCATGATTATAACAACCACGACCATGATTATAACTACCACGACAATGATTATAACACCCAAGACCATGATTATAAAAAGCACGACCATGATTAAAACAACCAAGACTATGATTATAACAACGACGACCTTGATCATAACAGAGACCATGAATGTAACAACCAGCACCATGATTATAACAACCACCACCATGATTATAATAACCACGACCATGATTATAACAACCACGACCATGATTGTAACAACCACGACCATAATTATAACAACCACAATCATGAATATAACAACCACAACCATGATTATAACAACAAAGACTATGATTATAACAAGCACGACCATGATTATAACAACCAGGACCATGATTATAACAACCACGACCAAGATTATAAAAAGCACGACCATAGTTATAACAACCAAGACGATGATTATAGCAACCACGACCATGATTATAACAATAACGACCATGATCATAAGAGACCATGAATGTAGCAACCACGACCATGATTATAACAACCACGACCATAATTATAACAACCATGACCATGTTTATGACAACCACGACCATGATTATAACAACAACGACCATGATTATAGCAACCACGACCATGATTATAACAACCACGACCATGATTATAACAACCACGACCATAATTATAGCAACCACGACCATGTTTATAACAACGACGACCATTATCATAACAGAGACTATGAATGTAACAACCAGCACCATGATTATAACAACCACTACCATAGTTATAATAACCAGGACCATTATTTTAACAACCACGACCATGATATAACAACCACGACCATAATTATAACAAACACGACCATGATTATGACAACCATGACCATTATTATAACAACCACAACCATGAGTATAACAACCACGACCATGATTATAACAACCACGCAGATGATTATAACAACCACGACTATGATCATAACAACCACGACTATGATCATAACAACCACGTCCATGATTATAATAACCACGAAAATTATTATAACAACCACGACCATGATTATAACAACCACGACTATGATTATATCACCCAACCCTGATTATAACAACAACGACTATGATTATAACAAGTACGACCATGATTATAACAACCAGGAAAATGATTATGACAAAGACGACCATGATTATAAAAAGCACGACCAGGATTATAACAACCACGACTATGATTATATCACCCAACCATGGTTATAACAATAACGACTATGATTATAACAAGCACGACCATGATTATAACAACCAGGACCATGATTATAACAACGACAACCATGATTATAAAGAGCACGACCAAGATTATAACAACCACGACTATGATTATATCATTTACGACCATGATTATAACAACCAGGACCATAATTATAACAACCACGACCATGATTATAACAACCACAACCATGATTATAACAACCACGACAATGATTATAACAACTACGACCATTTTTACAACAACCAGGACCATGATTATAACCACGACCACGATTATAATAACCACGACCATGATTATAACAACCACGACATTGATTATTCCAACATCGACCATGATTATAGAAAACACGACCATGATTATATGTAGTGATGGTTTGTCAGACCACAGCTTACATCTGAGAAACTCCAGTCTGACCGGACATTAGCCGAGGGCAAGTATAGGGTAACTCTGCGGTTGACCAAGGATTGTAAACCAACTAGCTCCCCCTCCCATGTCACACATGTAAGAAGGCACCAGCCGACTCTCTCCCAATATACAATAACCTACACCGCAGAAAGAAGTCCAGACCTGACCTCACAATTAGCCAGGTCACTTGTAACCCTTGGAGCCCAACTCAAGGCCTCTCGTGTTACACGGCCCCACCTGACGACTTCTCCTTACATCTCAGAAACTCCAGTCTGACCCGACGTTTGGGAAGGCAAGTGTAGGGGAACTCTCACGGTTGCTCTCCCAATATACACATGGCCCCACCTGATGACTTTCCCAGATAGTTCTGAAAAAGTCCAGGCCTGACCGCACATTTGCGGGGTCAAATGTAAAGAGACCCTTCGCCGCCCCCCAGGCCAGCTGAACCTGACGGCTCGCTTCCCAATATATAGGACGTCCTGGTCCTCCCTCGAGGATTCGCAGAGAGAGAGTTGTCTTGTAACAAGGTGGCCAGCTACGACACCACCAGTCCTGCTCCAGCGAAGTCAGGGCCGGAGGCAAGCCGCCTCCGGTCAGGACCGAGACTTCCCTCCGGTGTCCCAGCTAAGCAGGCGCCCTCCCGACACCAGTGTCCCAGCTAAGCAGTCTCCCTGCTAGGCCTCCCCTAGGTCACGTGAGTGTTTGTCAGAGCTTTCCGTGGGATGAGTTACTTACGTGGGAAGTGTATTCATTTCATGTTCGTGTCCGAGAATCAGAGTGTCTAGTAACGTAATATGATGTCCTAGTAACGTAAACATAATGTCCTAGTAACTTCAATAGAAGGTGTTATTAATGTGTCCATGTCATGTCGTTAATTAATAAAGAGTTGTAACGAAGCAGTGTTTGAGAAGTCGCCCTTAAGACGCAATAGAAGTGTATTGACGTATAAGATACGATAAGTGTACTGACAGTGTAAATAACTATCACGGCCACGCTACCAAAGTCTTCCTCTCTTTATACTCTTATACTATCAATATTCTACCTATATGTAATCTTCTTCTTGTGAGTTTTGTCTCATTACATATAACAGCCACGACCATGATTATAACAACTACGACCATGATTATAACAACCACCCTATGATTATAACAACCACGACCATGATTATAACACCCACGACTATGATTATAACACCTACGACCATGATTATAACAACCACCCTATAATTATAACATCCACGACCATGATTATAACAACCACGACAATAATTATAACAAGCACGACCATGATTATAACTACCACGACCATGAATAAAACAACCACAACCATGATTATAACAACCACAACATTGATTATAACAGCCACGACCATGATTATAACAACCATGGCCATGATTATAACAACCACGACCATGATTGTAGCAACCATGACCATGATTATAACAACCACGACTATGAATATATCACCAAACCATGATTATAACAACAATGACTATGATTATAACAAGCACGACCATGATTATAACATCCAGGACCATGATTTTAACAAGCACGAAGAAGATTATGACAACCACGACCATGATTATAACAACCACGACCATGATTATAGCAACCACGAAAATGATTATAACAACCACGACCATGATTATAACAACCACGACCATAATTATAGCAACCACGACCATGTTTATAAGAACGACGACCATTATCATAACAGAGACCATGATTGTAACAAAAAGCACCATGATTATAACAACCACCACCATGATTATAATAATTAGTACCATGATAATAACAACCTCGACCATGATTATAACAACCACGACCATAATTATAACAACCACGACCATGATTATGACAACCACGACCATTATTATAACAACGAAAACAATGAATATAACAACCACGACCATGATTATAACAACCATGCAGATGATTATACCAACCACGACAATGATCATAACAACCACGTCCATGATTATAATAACCACTAAAATTATTATAACAACCACGACTATGATTATAACAACCACGACTATGATTATAACAACCACGACTATGATTATATCAGCCCAACCATGATTATAACAACACCGACTATGATTATAACAAGCACGACCATGATTATAACAACCAGGACCATGATTATAACAACGACGACCATGATTATAAAAAGCATGACCAGGATTCTAACAACCACGACTATGATTATATCACCCACGACCATGATTATAGCAATGACGACCATGATTATAACAACGATGACCCTGATCATAACATAGACCATGATTGTAAAAACCACGACCATGATTATAACAATGACGACCATGATTATAACAACCACGACCATGATTATAACAACCACGACCATGATTATAGCAACCACGACCATGATTATAACAACAACGATAATGATCATAACAGAGAGTATGATTGTAACAACCGGCACCATGATTATAACAACCACCACCATGATTATAATAACCAGGACCATGATTATAACAACCACGACCATGATTATAACAACCACGACCATAATTATACCAACCACGACCATAATTATGACAACCACGACCATTATTATAACAACCACAACCATAAGTATAACAACCACGACAATGATTATAACAACCACGCAGATGATTATAACAACCATGACTATGATCATAACAACCACGACTATGATCATAACAACCACGTCCATGACTATAATAACCACGAAAATGATTATAATAACCACGACCATGATTATAACAACCACGACTATGATTATATCACCCAACCATGATTATAACAACAACGACTATGATTATAACAAGCACGACCATGATTATAACAACCAGGACAATGATTATGACAACGACGACCATGATTATAAAAAGCACGACCAGGATTATAACAACCACGACTATGATTATATCACCCAACCATGGTTATAACAATAACGACTATGATTATAACAAGCACGACCATGATTATAACAACCAGGACCATGATTATAACAACGACGACCATGATTATAAAAAGCACGACCAGGATTATATCAACCACGATCATAATTATGACAACCACGACCATTATTATAACAACCACAACCATGATTATAGCAACCACGACTATGATTATAACAACGACGACCATGATTATATCAACCACGACCATGATTATAACAACCAATTTACCATGATTATAAATAAGCAAATATTCAAGGATTATAACAACCACGACCATGATTATAACAACCATGACCATGAATATAACAACAACCATGACCATGATTATAATAATGAAGACCATGATTATACTAACCACGACTATGATTATAAAAACCAAGACCATGATTATAACAACCACGACCATGATTATAACAACCATGATTATAACAACCATGACCATGATTATAACAACCATGACCATGATTATAACAACCACGACCATGATTATAACAACGACGACCATGATTATAACAACGAAGACCATGATTATAACAACCACGACCATGATTATAACAACCATGACCATGATTATAACAACCACGACCATGATTATAACAACCACGACCATGATTATAACAAATCCAAGGACCATGATTATAACAACTACCACCATGATTATAACAACGACGACCATGATTATAAATAACAACGAAGACTTACATTATAACAACCACGACCATGATTAAAATAACTTAATTCATGATTATACCAACCACGACCATGATTATAACAAATCCACGATCTATGATTATACAACCCACGACCATGATTATAACAACCACGACCATGATTATAACTACCACGACAATGATTATAACACCCACGACCATGATTATAAAAAGCACGACCATGATTAAAACAACCAAGACTATGATTATAACAGCGACGACCTTGATCATAACAGAGACCATGAATGTAACAACCAGCACCATGATTATAACAACCACCACCATGATTATAATAACCACGACCATGATTATAACAACCACAACCATGATTGTAACATCCACGACCATAATTATAACAACCACAACCATGAATATAACAACCACAACCATGATTATAACAACAAAGACTATGATTATAACAAGCACGACCATGATTATAACAAACAGGACCATGATTATAAAAACCACGACCATGATTATAAAAAGCACGACCATAGTTATAACAACCAAGACGATGATTATAGCAACCACGACCATGATTATAACAATGACGACCATGATCATAACAGAGACCATGAATGTAACAACCACGACCATGATTATAACAACCACGACCATAATTATAACAACCATGACCATGTTTATGACAACCACGACCATGATTATAACAACAACGACCATGATTATAGCAACCACGACCATGATTATAACAACCACGACCATGATTATAACAACCACGACCATAATTATAGCAACCACGACCATGTTTATAACAACGACGACCATTATCATAACAGAGACTATGAATGTAACAACCAGCACCATGATTATAACAACCACTACCATAGTTATAATAACCAGGACCATTATTTTAACAACCACGACCATGATATAACAACCACGACCATAATTATAACAAACACGACCATGATTATGACAACCATGACCATTATTATAACAACCACAACCATGAGTATAACAACCACGACCATGATTATAACAACCACGCAGATGATTATAACAACCACGACTATGATCATAACAACCACGACTATGATCATAACAACCACGTCCATGATTATAATAACCACGAAAATTATTATAACAACCACGACCAAGATTATAACAACCACGACTATGATTATAACACCTACGACCATGATTATAACAACTTCCCTATAATTATAACATCCACGACCATGAATAAAACAACCACAACCATGATTAAAACAACCACAACATTGATTATAACAGCCACGACCATGATTATAACAACGATGGCCATGATTATAACAACCACGACCATGATTGTAGCAACCATGACCATGATTATAACAACCACGACTATGAATATATCACCAAACCATGATTATAACAACCACGACCATAATTATAGCAACCACGACCATGTTTATAAGAACGACGACCATGATTATAGCAACCACGACCATGATTATAACAACAACGATAATGATCATAACAGAGAGTATGATTGTAACATCCGGCACCATGATTATAACAACCACCACCATGATTATAATAACCAGGACCATGATTATAACAACCACGACCATGATTATAACAACCACGACCATAATTATACCAACCACGACCATAATTATGACAACCACGACCATTATTATAACAACCACAACCATAAGTATAACAACCACGACAATGATTATAACAACCACGCAGATGATTATAACAACCACGACTATGATCATAACAACCACGACTATGATCATAACAACCACGTCCATGATTATAATAACCACGAAAATTATTATAATAACCACGACCATGATTATAACAACCACGACTATGATTATATCACCCAACCATGATTATAACAACAACGACTATGATTATAACAAGCACGACCATGATTATAACAACCAGGACAATGATTATGACAACGACGACCATGATTATAAAAAGCACGACCAGGATTATAACAACCACGACTATGATTATATCACCCAACCATGGTTATAACAATAACGACTATGATTATAACAAGCACGACCATGATTATAACAACCAGGACCATGATTATAACAACGACGACCATGATTATAAAAAGCACGACCAGGATTATAGCAACCACGACCATAATTATGACAACCACGACCATTATTATAACAACCACAACCATGATTATAGCAACCACGACTATGATTATAACAACGACGACCATGATTATATCAACCACGACCATGATTATAACAACCACGACCATGATTATAACAAGCAAGACCATGATTATAACAACCACGACCATGATTATAACAACCATGACCATGAATATAACAACCATGACCATGATTATAACAACGAAGACCATGATTATAACAACCACGACCATGATTATAACAACCATGACGACAACCACGACCATGATTATAACAACCACGACCATGATTATAACAACCACGACCATGATTATAACAACCACGACCATGATTATAACAACGAAGACCATGATTATAACAACCACCTCCATGATTATAAAAATTAAGACCATGATTATAACAACCACGACCATGATTATAACAACCATGACCATGAATATAACAACCATGACCATGATTATAATAACCACGACCATGATTATAACAACCACAACCATGATTATAACAACGAAGACCATGATTATAACAACCACGACCATGATTATAACAACCATGACCATGATTATAACAATCACGACCATGATTATAACAACCACGACCATGATTATAACAACCACGACCATGATTATAACTACCACGACAATGATTATAACACCCACGACCATGATTATAAAAAGCACGACCATGATTAAAACAACCAAGACTATGATTATAACAACCACGACCATGATTATAACAAACACGACCATGATTATAACAACGACGACCATGATTATAACAACGAAGACCATGATTATAACATCCACGACCATGATTATAACAACCACGACCATGATTATAACAACCATGACCATAATTATAACAACCACGACCATGATTATAACAACCACGACCATGATTATAAATAACCACGAACATGATTATAAATAAACATGACCACATTATAACAACCACGACCATGATTAAAAACGACCATGATTATAACAACCACGACCATGATTATAACAACCACGAACATGATTATAACAACCACGACCATGATTATAACAACCACGACCATGATTATAACAACCACGACCATGATTATAACAACCATGACCATGATTATAACAACCACGACCATGATTATAACAACCACGACCATGATTATAACAACCACGACCATGATTATAACAACAAAGACCATGATTATAACAACGACGACCGTGATTAAACAACCACGACTATGATTATATCACCCAACCATGATTATAACAACAACGACTATGATTATAACAAGCACGACCATGATTATAACAACCAGGACCATGATTATAACAACGACGACCATGATGATAAAAAGCATGACCAGGATTCTAACAACCACGACTATGATTATATCACCCACGACCATGATTATAGCAATGACGACCATGATTATAACAACGATGACCCTGATCATAACATAGACCATGATTGTAAAAACCACGACCATGATTATAACAATGACGACCATGATTATAACAACCACGACCATGATTATAACAACCACGACCATGATTATAGCAACCACGACCATGATTATAACAACAACGATAATGATCATAACAGAGAGTATGATTGTAACAACCGGCACCATGATTATAACAACCACCACCATGATTATAATAACCACGACCATGATTATAACAACCACGACCATAATTATACCAACCACGACCATAATTATGACAACCACGACCATTATTATAACAACCACAACCATAAGTATAACAACCACGACAATGATTATAACAACCACGCAGATGATTATAACAACCACGACTATGATCATAACAACCACGACTATGATCATAACAACCACGTCCATGATTATAATAACCACGAAAATTATTATAATAACCACGACCATGATTATAACAACCACGACTATGATTATATCACCCAACCATGATTATAACAACAACGACTATGATTATAACAAGCACGACCATGATTATAACAACCAGGACAATGATTATGACAACGACGACCATGATTATAAAAAGCACGACCAGGATTATAACAACCACGACTATGATTATATCACCCAACCATGGTTATAACAATAACGACTATGATTATAACAAGCACGACCATGATTATAACAACCAGGACCATGATTATAACAACGACAACCATGATTATAAAAAGCACGACCAGGATTATAGCAACCACGACCATAATTATGACAACCACGACCATTATTATAACAACCACAACCATGATTATAGCAACCACGACTATGATTATAACAACGACGACCATGATTATATCAACCACGACCATGATTATAACAACCACGACCATGATTATAACAAGCAAGACCATGATTATAACAACCACGACCATGAATATAACAACCATGACCATGAATATAACAACCATGACCATGATTATAACAACGAAGACCATGATTATAACAACCACGACCATGATTATAAAAACCAAGACCATGATTATAACAACCACGACCATGATTATAACAACCATGACCATGATTATAACAACCACGACCATGATTATAACAACCACGACCATGATTATAACAACCACGACCATGATTACAACAACCACGAATATGATTATAACAACGAAGACCATGACTATAACAACCGCGACTATGATTATAACAATCACGACCATGATTATAACA
>NW_024736002.1:0-16790 GCF_018991925.1 Homarus americanus
TTTCACTAACACTCTCAACTGCCTCACAACTTGCTGCCGCGTCTTGAAACTTGTGAAATGCTGGTCCCCCCCCCACCCCCCCGCTCTCTCTCTGCCCTTTTTAATTTTCTTCTTGTTTCTCTTAATTATCACATCATCTTTTTTATTCAGTTTCTTCTAATTCTCTTTTTCCATTAATTGTGGAGAGAGAGAGAGAGAGAGTGTGTGTGTGATGACCACTAATAATAACTCGTTATCGCCAACTCTCCACTGTCAGGTGGCCAATCTACCTCCTCTCAATTACCACTCTTGATGTTCATTCTGGTAAAAAACACTTTCCCAGCCAATCACAATCTATTATGCTGCTGTGTGTGTGTGTGTGTGTGTGAACAAAACAATATTAAGTACACCAGGCCAACAGTCTGCTTCACCATCCATTTAGAGCTTACCGGATAGAGTTGGTGTGATCAGCAGAATGTGTTACTGAGGGCAGCACCAGGCGGGACACAGTGTTTGGCAGACAACATTGCCTGGTGGTCATTATGATCATCACAGATAATCCAGGAAATCCCTTTACAAGTCGAGAGCATTATGTTTCATCGGATTTATTTCTCACACGGGATTATGTGAAATGTGTAAAAATGCCATAATAATATCTATCTATCTATCTATCTATCTATCTATCTATCTATATATATATATATATATATATATATATATATATATATATATATATATATATATATATATATATATATATATATATATATATATATATATATATATATATATATATATATACAGGTTGACAACCCTTTATCCGAAATTCCAAAAACCGAAAAGCTCTAAAAACCGAAAGTTTTTTTGTGGGTCATTGTTTTTTTTTCAGGGATTATTAGGCCACCCGGGCATAGATCACTGACCCACATCGGGGCCTGGGGGGGCGAAAATTAAATAGTAATAATAATTATAATAATAATAACACTGGTCTACAAAACATTTTTTTTTCTGGCATGAAACCTTTTAACTGTTTTTTACTAACTTTAAGGTGCTGAATCCAAATCTGATCTCAGATTTGCTCCATCACGTAACGTGCCAGAATTTACTGAGCTACCAGAGATTGAGGATATAGACCGGAATTCACCTGTTTCTACTGATGAAGATGAAGAGACTGATCTTTTCAAGCCATCTGGTGAAGAGTGTGAAAAGCCAACGTTGTTTACTCAGTCAGAATTGAATGATCTGGTCAGAGATCTAAATTTGCCAAAACAGTCTGCTGAATTGTTAGCTTCCAGGCTTCAAGAGAAACGACTCTTAAAACCTGGCACGAGTGTCTCCTTTTATCGCAACAGAGAAGAGCAGCTGCGGAAGTACTTTCATTCATATGACCAGCTTGTTTTTTGTAATGATGTAGAAGGACTTCTTCTCTCCATGGGACTACCAGCATATGATAGTAAGGATTGGAGACTTTTTATTGACAGTTCTAAAAGGAGCTTGAAATGTGTTCTTCTTCATAACGGAAACAAGTATGGTTCAATTCCAATCGGACATTCTGTACAAATTAAAGAAGAGTATGAAAACATTAAGACTGTTCTAGAGAGGTTGCAATACCATGCTCATGAATGGTTAATTTGTGTGGACTTGAAAATGGTAAACTTTCTATTGGGCCAGCAAGGAGGGTACACAAAATACCCCTGTTTTCTGTGCTACTGGGACAGCAGGGCTACAGCAGACCATTGGGTGAAAAAGAATTGGCCACCAAGACATAGTTTGACGCCTGGTGACAAGAATATCATTAACGATCCTCTGGTTGACAGGAAAAACATTGTCCTTCCTCCTCTGCACATAAAACTTGGTATCATGAAGCAATTCGTCAAGGCTCTTGATCATAGTGGAGAGTGTTTCAGATATATATGCTCAACCTTTCCAAGTCTTAGCGACGAGAAGAAAAAGGCAGGGATTTTTGATGGACCTCAAATAAGAACACTACTCAGAGATCCACACTTCTTTGCAACAATGACTGAGGCACAGGCAAGAACTTGGAATGCTTTCTCTAATGTGGTGCGGAACTTCTTAGGGAACAAGAAAGCGGACAACTATCAAGAAATTGTGGAAGAGCTGCTCTTGAGTTTACAAGCACTTGGATGCAGAATGAGTATCAAGGTTCACTACTTACACAGTCACTTGGATGAGTTTCCAGAAAATCTGGGAGAAGTGAGCGAGGAGCAAGGGGAGCGCTTTCATCAAGACATTAAAGTAATGGAAGAACGTTACCAAGGTCGATGGGACTCGAACATGATGGCGGACTACTGCTGGAGTTTGATGAGAGACATTCCAGAAGCTGTACATAAGAGATCGGCCAAAAAGAGGAAGTTTATGTAACTGTAACTTGATCTTAATACTTGCACTATTTCTACCGTACATTAATTGTTTTTTTTCACCCTTCAATGTTACATTTAAATATTATATGTGCATTAACTTTCCAATTTGATATTAAAAATTTTTGGTTTTAGAAAAATACAAATTATAATGCTGAAAAAATTTATGTATACATGTTTAAACCGTCAATTTTGATCCAAAAGTTTACGTTTCCCAGCAAAAGTGCAATATGGTATATCTCAAAAACCTGATATGATAGACAAAAACCAAAGTCATATTTGGATTCTGCACCCCAAATTTACTTAAAATCCGTTTAAAAACCTTGTGCCAGAAAAATTGTGTTGACCGGTGTAATTATTCATAGTAAATAAATTTTTTAATAAAAATACACCAAAATACAATAATAATGATTACAATAATAATAATAAAATATAATAATAAAATGAATAATAATAATACTGAAATAATAAAATAATAATAATACAGTAAAGAAATACAAGAATGAAAAAAAGATCAAAAGTGAGAAACATGACCTAGACCTATGAATTATTATTATTATTATAATTTTTATTATATTTTCGATCCCCAGGCCCCAATTTGGGTCAGTGATCTATGCCCGGGTGGGCTAATACACATTAAAAAAAAAAAAAAAACCTAACCATTCTGAAAACCGAAAAATTCAGAAAACCGAAATGCCTCTGGCCCCAAGGAATTCTGATAAAGGAATGTCAACCTGTCGTCTCGCCTTTCCTCGGGACTTGCCTCTGAGCACACGGGCGATCTGGTTCTTCCGTCACTGCTCTCCACTTCAGGACTCAACACCGCCTCCGCCGAGGTCCCACAGCCGTGATAGTCACCACACAAATGGACGAGACGGTACGCCTGCTCACTCATGTGGGCTTTCCTGCTCCCCAGGGGGAGGTGATGCTGAAGTTCACCATCATCACCCCAGAAACTCGTCGTACCAAGGTAATGGTTCGCCACGTACCCTGGGAGATCCCTATCGACGATCTTCGCCCTCCTCTCCCACAACTACTGGACATGGAACGCCGCATCAACCCGGTCTCCAAACGTCCATCCAACGAACTCATCGGCTGGTGGGTGGGCCCCCTCCCTCCGAAGGTGAATGTAGGACCAATTCACAACTGTCCTCTCGACCGATTTATCGGAACCCCGAAAATCTGTGGTCGCTGCCAATCGTGGAAACACCACACCTGGGAGTGCACGATGATGGTCGCCTGCGGTTTCTGTGCAGGTCCTCACGACATAGTGGAATGCAAATCGAAAATTCAGAACAAAATCCCAGTTATTCCACGGCGTGTCAATTGCCATGGCAGTCACCACGCCTCGAATGCCATTTGCCCACAGCGTCCTGGCACTCGCCCGGGGAAAACTTACCTTGTACCACCGCCCTCGTCTCTGACGAAGCCCCTGTCAACCAAACCTCACTCCTATCCACCAAGGATTTCCTATTGATCTCCTCTCCTCTACCATCCCCCCTATCACCCCTACCACCCATCCTTTCTCCCCTCCCTCCCTCTCTCTACCGTTCTTGGAACAAGGTCGTTGCCGGCCCTGCCACACAGTCACCACCATCTCCTGCCCACCCGGACCCCCGCTATCTCTCACCAGCACCACCACCTCTTACTCAACTGAACCCTCACCGTCCCTCTCCGTTGCTACCACCACCACCACATGCCCAGTCGGGCCCTCGGCAATCCTCGCCGCCACCTCCAGCTCCTGTACAGGTACACCAAGTTGGTTCTATGGAAACAATCACTCTCCGTCTGGATCGCCACTCCAAGCAAATCAACCTTCTCTCTGCCCAGCTCGACTTGTTTGTGCAAACAATTGCGACATTGCAGAGGCAACAACAACTCATTCTGGACACCCTGACCCAACAGGGGCGCACTTTGCAAGCCCTGATAACCCTCCTCCTTTCATCTCCCGAGATGGGGGATCCATCCCTCGCTCTCCCACTCCTCCTTCTCCATTTTTCTCAACAGAATTTGGTACCTCCTCTGGAGCCCTGTCTAGCCCCTCCGACTCATCTCACAACGGAGGCCGTTCCCTCCTCTTCTTACATTGGAACATCCAGGGACTTAGACCTCGCCGGACAGACCTCGCCCAGTTTGTGCTCTCCCATCAAGTAGATGTTGCTCTACTTCAGGAAACCATCACAGACGATGTTACTCCACTCCGCCTCTCTGTCTATACTGTTTACACCCTGCCTCGGTACCGTGGGCAGGCTCGTGGCCTCATCACCCTTGTGCGTAACACCATTCCATCTGTTCGTCTCCCTTCACCTAACTCACATGGACCCCCGTCTGAATTACTTTCTGTCTCCCTTACTCTTGGTGACCGGACCCTTCGTGTAGTCAATGTTCATTTCAAGAGTGATTCTCTGGACCCTCAGGTTCTTCACGACCTCCATGATGGGATTCCCACTATTGTTCTTGGCGACTTTAATGCCCGCCATCCCACTCTTACTCCGGATCATCCCACGCCATGTACCCTTAACGGATCACATCTCTCACAGTTTCTTAATGGGGATGATGATGTTCGCTTTCTTTGTCCTGACGATCCTACTCGCCTCCCCCATAGTTTCCTTGATGTTGGCTTACTATTGAACGGTCATACCTCCTTTCATCCTACCGTCTGCACTGAGCCTGCTCTGTATAGTGACCATCTTGCCGTTACTACCCATCTCAGGCTCTCCTTCTCTGCCCCGACATCAGCTCCTTATCGATCCATTCGCCTTCGTCTCACACAAGATGCTGTTCCTTCCTTTACCTTTCTACCTGGGCGGATTCCTATGTTGTCCCCCAGACCCTTGACTCTTACAGCGCTGATTTTGTTGATGCCGTGTATGACTCTGTCAATCGCGCTACCCCTCCACGCCCTCCCCGTCACCCCAGAAGTGCCACCAACTACTGGTATCGTATCCCTGCCATGAGACATCTCCGGCAGGTAACCCGTGATCTGCACTCTGCCATACGGAGGTCTCGGTCTCCAGAGGACTGGGAAGACTTCAAAAATTGGTGATCCTTTGCAACTCAGGAGCGCCGTCGAATACGTGAGGCAGACTGGCTATCCTTCACGGGGTCTCTATCGTTCCAGTCGTCACCCTCTTATGTATGGAATCGGATTAATGCTATACGGGGTACTCGACGGAAGCCTCCTCCCCACTCTGACCCCGCCTTCCTTGCTTGCTCTTTAATGGAGGACTGGGCACGAGCTTCCTCCCCTGAGGCACTTCCAGATCCAATGCAGGAGGCAGTGCAGACTCGCATCGATGCGTCTGAGCCTGTTGTTCGTGCTGCTCTTACCTCCCCTGCCCCCACTGATCATCCCATCACACAGTTCGAGCTTGACAGTGCTCGTCGCTCTAGAAAAGACACCTCTACTGGGGATGATTAGATAACCTACTCCGTCCTCAACGCCTGTACTAATATTCTTAACGGCCCCTTGCTTGCTCTCTACAATATGTCTTATGAACTTGGGGTTCTCCCGTCCAACTGGAAAAATGCCACTATTATCCCCATCCCTAAGCCGGGAGATCCTGGGAAATATCGACCCATTAGTCTTACCTCCTGTGTTTGCAAGATGATGGAGAGGATACTCCATCGTCGCCTTCTTCACACCATAGGCGGCTTCCACAACTCCCTCAATGGTTTCATTCAACATCGCAGCACAGCACACTCCATTGCTTCCTTTTATTGCAATCAGACTGCCCGCATCTCCGTCTTCCTTGATATCAAGGGAGCCTTTGATACGGCTCAGCCTGCCCTCATTTTAGCTGAACTTGCGCGGTTAGCGGTTAAAGGGAGACTTCTACAATGGATCGCCTCTTACCTCACCGGACGTCAGACCCGGGTTCGCGTTGAAGGCTCTATGTCTCCTGTTCAAGAAATGAACTTAGGCACCCCTCAAGGTGGAGTCCTGAGTCCCACCTTGTTTAACACTCTCATGCACTCCATTGCATCTCTCCCGTGGCCGACGGAAGTTGTCCACTCTGGATATGCCTACGATGTCCTCCTCCAAGCCCCTGACTACCTCAGCATGCAGGAAGCCCTTGATCTGGTCTCCAGAGAGTGTGATTCACTTGGTTTCCTTCTTTCAACTGCGAAAACAAAAGCCATGTGGCACGGTCGTGTTGTACCTCCACCCCTTCTCTTATCAGGAACGCCCTTGGACTGGGTTAATGAGACAAAATACCTGGGTGTGTAACTGTGTATGTAACTCGCACACGTTGTCAGATCCCTGAAGTCCGCTATCTTCGAGACATGCTTTCGGCGTCTCGCTCCCCTCTCTACCATGTGCAGGGGTTCCCTTGGTGCCACCATCCCTGTACTTCTCACCATGTACAAGTCCATTGTCCGTTCCTGTGTCGACTACGCCACCCCTGCCCTCGTCAACATTAGTCGGACTGCTGTCAACCGTCTCGAAGTTATCCAGAGGAAAGCTGCTCGTATCATCCTTGGGGCTCCTCAGTGGACACGCTCTACTTCTCTATATACCGAACTTGGTCTTTCCCCCTTACAGGATCGTGTCCAGGAGTTTTACCTAAAAACTGCCGTTTCCATTCTACGGGATCCTCGGGGCGACTATGTCCAAACCAACTTGACTCCTGCTGTCCGAGACCGACCTCCATCTAGAAGACAGTGGCGAGGGTCACTCATCCGAGCCCTTCAGGAACACGACCTCCTGCCTGATATTGTTGTCACCCCTGCTGTTGGTTCGTCTCCTCCCTGGCTGGATTTTCAACCTGAAGTGATTGCCCTCGGTGGACCGCTCCCGAAATCCCAAGTGAATCCTGTTATTCTCTGCAAATACCACCTCTCCAGGATCGCCCACTGGTCCCCAGGTAGGGTCGTCCTCTACACTGATGGTTCTGTTGACCCCGCTACAGGTAGGGCCGGGGCTGGTGTCTACATCTCCCGTCCTGATGCCCCTGAGCCTATCAAACTGTCTCTCAGAGTTTCTGACGGGGCATCCTCCACTCAGGCTGAACTAATAGCCCTCCTTGCTGCCCTTCTCGCTGAGGAAGAAGCAGATGGATTCTGCCCCTTGCTTGTCTGCTGCGATTCCAGGTCTGCTCTCGACGGGATCGCATTTGGATCAGGGGAAAATAAGGACCTCATCCTCCGAATACGAGGGTTAACATCCACACTTCAGGATGCAGGCCGTCCTGTGACATTCCTATGGATACCCAGTCATGTCGGTATCTTGGGGAATGAGGCAGCAGATGGCCTTGCCAAGACAAACTGCAACAAGGCCACACCTGACTACGTTGTTCCTCGAACACTTTTACAGATTACGACCCAAATTCGCCGCAAACAGAGAGAAGCTCGGGAAGTAGCCATCCCCCTGGATTCCCCGCCCACCTGGTACGATGTCCTCCGTAAACTTCCTGACCTCGCGTACGTCTATGGGGAAGGGTCGCGGAAAGGGGACGTGATTGCTGCCCGTATCATCATTGGGTATGACTTTGCTTGGGAGATTGGTATCCACGCATCCCCTGAGCAACGCTCTTGTGCATTATGCAGAAGACTCGACAGCAGCACCCTTATCCATTACCACCTGAGACGTCCCCACACACAACGCTTCCGTGACGCCTGCTGGACCACCTCTCCACGACCCCCTAACGGAGACACGATGATCCTCCCCATACTGGCCAGATATTTTGTAAATAACCTTGATTATGTGTTAAAGGAATATCCTTCCTTCCTTAGGCTTTAGTAAGCCCCTTTATAATATTTATACTGTATATACTTGTCACATTTGCCAGATGCTTCTGGTCTTATTGTACAGGGGTACCTAGTGACAGCAATAGGATCCCGCTTCCTCTATCAAGGAATAAACAATTGAAATTGAAATTGAAAATTGAATAATGGCAGGTTGAGGGAGAGGGCGATGTACTGTACAGAACTAAACAAATAATTTTTTGGAAATACATTGTTTTTAACATTCAGTGCCATAATATTCTGACTTCTACTGTTTAACTATAATCTGCCTACGCTACCGTTCACGGGATGAATATGGGTGCACAATAAACTAGCCGCTGTATGTGGCAAAATTCAAAAGCGGATCCCCGCCTTTTTTATTACATACTAGGAAACATCTCACACTCACACACACGTATAGATGATCAGTAAGGAGGAGCCTCGACCTGAGCCCTGACAGAACGTTACAGGTGTACTATTTCGTCAGGCCGCGGTTAGGAAGTATACGAGAGTGATTTTGGAAGTTATATTTATGTTCCATATAACATATTTATGGTTTATGTGTGTGTGTGTGTGTGTGTGTAATTATGTTAGCTTATGTTTGGTTAGTTATTAGTTGGAGTAAGTTGTAGTGGAGATTTTTCAGGTTATGCTGCTCTAACTTAACTTAGCCTAACTTAACCTAACCACCACCATCACCAACACTCATCATCAACTTACCATACACGGTGAGGTCGACAAGAGCGAACAGTGTTGGGGACACCTCGAAGTCCACCCGACACCTGTACCTGCCCGTGTCACTACCTTGTAGGGGGTCAAAGGTCAAGTGAGCACCTGTAGCAACTGACTTGACCCGACCTTTGACCCCGGGATCCACGTACTCCTGCTGTTCCCCGCCCTCTCGTAGGTCAAGACTGTGGGAGGAGAGACAGTCGTTTTGCAGGTCAGGTTAAATCAGGTTAGCTTAGGTTAGGGGCCTAAACGGACTGGGGCCTAAACGGACTGGGGCCCATTTGACATGTAATAAGTTATCATTATACATACACAACTTAAGAATGTTTATTATTATGGATTATTTCTCAAGAATTCCTTCTTCTTCTCTTCTCCCTCCTGCTTTATCCTCTTCTTATTCCTCCCTTACTCTATCCCTTCCCTCCCCCTCCCTCACCCCTCCTCCACGTCACCCCCTTCTCCCTCCCTCACCCCTCACTAGACACGCTGTCATTTAACTTGGGCCAAAAAGTTTGTTTTCACTTCTGTTGGACGAGTTAAAGGGTATAATAAGAGACTAATGTTTCTTAAGTGTGTGTGTGTGTGTGTGTGTGTGTGTGAATTGGACCAGGACTGACCAATGAGTGACGTTGTCCCCCAAAGTTTGTAAGGAATCGGTCAAGCGAGATACAAGTTACATCTCAAACACTGACAGACACAGACGACAGACAACTTAATGTTACCTTACCATAATAAAACCGTATACCACATCGCCTCTCTCTCTCTCTCTCTCTCTCTACTGTCCCTGTTCTTCCGTCTCTCTCTCTGCCTTACTTTATTTCTCCCCTTGTCTTAATCGCTTTTCCTCCCTGTGTATAATTACGTGTGTGTGTGTGTGTGTCATTACGTTCACAGCGTGTACACTTCCTCTTGCACAAACGCCATGACCATTAACAGCGTGTACACCACCACTACCACGTGTCAAGACGTACACACACAAACACACACACCATGAACGTAATAGTCTGTACACATCCAGCGTGTGTGTGTGTGTGTGTATGTATTATTTACAAATATTATAAACATTAAAATCATGCACACCTTTGCATGTGTATAAGTATATAAATTAACCATAGTTAGTTTATCCATGTGCACGACCACGGTGTACACAGCCACTGGCGTACAGGTAGTCCCCGCGATGCTTTGATCACGTCTCAACAAGTCTGAACAAGTTTCAACGAGTTTGAACTTGTTTAAACGTGGCCATCGGCGTGTAGAAGCAATCTGGCAGAGAGGTCAGACTTACTTGTGCTCTTTCATTCATCTCGGATCAAATTCTTTAAAACTCGTACGACAAGTTTTTCCCGTGTGTAAATAACAGGTGAACATATCAAGATAACAGGTGAACATATCAAGATAACTGGTGAACATAGCAAGATAACAGGTGAACATATCAAGATAACAGGTGAACATATCAAGATAACTGGTGAACATATCAAGATAACAGGTAAACATAGCAAGATAACAGGTGAACATAGCAAGATAACAGGTGAACATATCAAGATAACTGGTGAACATATCAAGATAACTGGTGAACATATCAAGATAACTGGTGAACATACCAAGATAACTGGTGAACATATCAAGATAACAGGTGAACATAGCAAGATAACAGGTGAACATAGCAAGATAACAGGTGAACATATCAAGATAACAGGTGAACATATCAAGATAACAGGTGAACATAGCAAGATAACATGTGAACGTAACAAGCTAACAGGTGAACGTAACAAGATAACAGGTGAATGTAACAAGATAACACGTGAACGTAATAAGATAACAGGTGAACATATCAAGATAACAAATGGACGTAACAAGATAACAGGTGAACATATAAAGATAACAGGTGAACAGAAGACATTACACCTGGGGGCCAAGATGACGACCTAATTACTCCCCAAATCCCGCAGGTAATTGTCCACGTTTCCTCATCTCAGATTACAGGGAAGATTTTCACGTAAGAAAGTTTTTAGGATCCTACATTTGTAATTTTTTCATTTTACACTGAAGATATTTTTAAGATCAGTCATTTGTAAGTTTTATTTTTAATTTTTCACGTAAGTTTTTTCTAAGATCCCAAATTTGTAACTTTGATTTTTCATTACCTAACCTAAACCTAACGTAACCTAACCTAACTAACCTAAACCAAACCTAACCTAACCTTACCCCGTGTGGTCAAAAGTTTTATTTCTATTTACAAGATCAAAGTTTTAAGTAGAAGTAATTCATCGGTGACTCAATGGTAGAAGATAAAAAATAAATAAACTTTGAACTTTTATAGGAAAAACCAGGTATTTTATTTTTGTTTATTTTTTTGGTGTGCTTTGATATGTAATAAGAGATAGATGTTATTCGTTTAAATATATATATAATGCCCATAAGGTGTCATTATATTTACTGAAAGTTGAATCTCAGTGGAACCTTATGCAGTGATGTTTGGCAAGAGAACTGACCTAACTTCATTGACCTGAAAACTAAAGAAAAAAAAAACTTAGGGTATTTTTGGGGGTCCAGGAGGAGAAGAAAATCTGCTAAACGGTTCACAATATTGGGAAATGGTTGGACATGGTCGACATTTCCTAGAACAAAGTTGTGTACGAGAAACACTTTATGTTTGATGACTTCCTGGACGGGCGGGTCACACACACACACACACACACACACACACACACACACACACACACACACACACCTCCCAATAGTGTGTTTATATACTGAGACTGGTGTGTTTATGTCTCCGTTATTTCCCCCTTTCCCTTTATTCCCCCCCCACCTATCCATACCCTCCCCTTATTCCCCCTCCCCTTATCCCACCTCCCTCCCTTGTACTGTATAGTCACTTATTTGTATCTGAGAGCTACTACTACTACTACTACTACTACCACTACTACTACTATTTTTTTTTTCGTGGCCTCCAGCCTCCCCCAATAGCCACACCTTCGCCACCATTTAATTACCTTAATATTAAATATCCTAATACATAAGAAGCTATCCTATCTGTGTTAAATTAGTTGAGCCGCAGATCTATGCGGCATTCAGTGACTGTAGCCTCATAGTCAATACCTGCAGCAGTTGTCGGAGTTGGGGCAGAAGCTCTCGTTCCCCTGAGGCAGAGCAGAGCCGACCGAAGGAGAGAGAAAGACAGTCGACATCTCATCCAGGCTGTAACATAACTTCTGGGCTGCTGCTTCAGTTCGGAGATCAACTCCGCGAGTCTGGCATAGAAACATCTCGCACTTGGGCCCATCCCACCAGAGGTTGTTAACACTAGAGGAGTGAAGCTGCCTTGATCAACGTTTTGAATTCTCTCCCCATATGCCCTTCTCTTGTCGTTCTCGTTCCTCCTATGTGCAGCATCGAGAGCTAGGTTACGGTGACATGCGGCCATGGGATCAAAAATCCTGATGTCGAAGAAAGCTCGCTGTCCCCGCGTCCAGAATCTTCGAGCACTGACGTCCACACGGGCTTCGTTAGATGTGTTTGAAGTCCTGTGTTGGAAGATCTCGCCATCCAATGGAAGGAGGGTCGGTTCTACCATGACATCCCGGCAGATTTCCTTCAACATATTTGCTGTGAGGTCCCTTACCTCGTCATGCCTCATGCATATGAAGCCCCCCTTCTTGCACACCATGGCGTGATCACCATCATAGGAAGAGCCACACACGCATTGGGAGGGCAAACCTTCTACTGGCCGACCGTACCTTAGAGCAATGGCATCTGTAAATTCTTGTTTATTAAGACTGAAACCATTTGCCCTTATCGGTAACATAGTTAACCAGTTCGAGGCGCCCACCTCCTGCGCTATAGCTACTTTTTTTTCAAATTTTCTGGAACCTGCAGCAATAGTTGCTGCAACTTATCATTTTGGCAGTGCTGTCGATCTGTCGTAATGGACCTACGAATCTTATTTACTTCGCTGGTATCCACTTCCCCTGTTGCATTCTGGGCTATTATGTGGTCCGTGAGGGCTGCCGTGAGCTTAAGTGAATTTTGATGTTCAGTGGCAGCAATCACCCCTGGATTTGTTAGTCCCATCCCTCCCAGTCTTGGTGGAAGTGCAAGAAATGCTCTTTCTGCTGGGGTTAAGTCAGGGTGTTTCACTAATTTGGGAATGAACTTGACACTGATAGCTTCTTCCAGAGGGTGGAGGAGGGGTCCGATATCAGGGATAGTACGCATCAGGTAGTGCCAACGATGCTTGACTCCATGGGTGAATGCAGCAAAGGCCGCATGTGGCTCTGTGTTAGCAATTTCAGACAGAGCTTGGATTTCACTAACCCACTCATTCACTTTTCGCGCTACGTACTCGGTCTTGAAGTCCGTAGTGCCAATCACTGCGCCTAGATGTCTTTGGCCGTCCTTAGTTATTTTGACCTCACTTCCGCCAAAAACCTCCATTGCCCGTTCATAATGTTCTGGCTTCACAATGAGGAAGGACTTGCTGGCGTTTGGGTGGAACCCTATTTGTGGACCTCGCGATGTTACCAAGTCCCACCACTTTTTGATGTCCTCCACTTTTCCTGCTCCTGTGAGGTCATCAGCATATGCCACTTGTTTGACCCCAGTTGTTTCAAATTTTATTTCTTGTTGGAGCACTGATAGGCCAATTGCATACATTGCCATTGCAACGGGGTCCCCCTGTGTTGTTCCCTCGGTCGACTGTAGGATGGTATCACCTCGTAGAGCCTTGTTGTTTACTATGTAGAGGTCTGATGGATTCCTATACGAATTTTCAACATACATCGCAAAGCTTGGACACTTGATCTTGATGTTGTGCAGTGCAGCCCTGCGGTTAAGTATGTTGGATGCGTTTGAAGCATTCACCAGGAGAACGGCCTCACAATCACGCTGCTCAAATATCGATCTCATGGCGTGAATGGCAGCCTCCCCACCAGCCTGGTGGCCAGCACACACTTGTAGGTTCCCTGCTGCTGCCCTGACATCATCCTTTACCACCTCCATTATGCATTTTCCGATGATCCGCCTCAGCACTTCCCCCACCCCTATAGGTCTACATCCTGGTTTCTTTTCCAGAGGAATAAGGCGGCAGGCCGTCAGGGCCTGGAGATGATGGCAGCAAGAGGATACAAGTTTTCTTGCAAGGGCGGCAATGGCAGTGCAGAGATCGCTTGCTACAGGGCCAAACTTGTTTGTGCTGAGGATGACTCTCCAACCGTTTGCATCCAGACCTGAAGGGCCGGCTCCTCCTCGAGTCTTCAGTGCCTTTTTCCACACCATCTCTCCTGTTATTTTCTCGAACAGGACAGCATTTGGTGGGATATAGTCACCCTGGAACCTGATGCCTTCATCTTCGCTTGCAGGGGGATGTTTCTCTTTCAATAGTTTTAATGTCTCTCTGTTTATTGGCATCACCCCACCGTAGGATTCCTCTGTGAGAGATCTTACCGCAAGAGACACTTTTCCCACACGCATTTTGTTTCCAAATTTTCTTGCCACGTCATCGGTGTTTTGCTTTCCGCCACCCGTAATTTTTAGTCTCTCCTGCAGTGTTCTTGCTTCACATACGAGATCATCTAGGGCCCCAGTCTGCCACATTGTCAATCTTCTCTTCATTGCTGCCACATTTTCTTTGTGCTTAGCCTTTGTGTGTGTCCTCTGACAAAATAGATGTGGTATTATTGCCATTATTTGAAGAGCTAGGGGGGCGAGGAAGCGGTCCTGAGTGTAATCAGTCATGAAGCGAGTCATCTCCCGAATCATTTCTTTGGTGGCCGCACACTTGGGTGGTTCAAATAAGTTAGCGGGTAACCACTTGACAATTTCTGAGTAGGTTTCTTTGACCCATATGTCTGCATTTTCCATCGACATGCCATTCCACTGAGGTGGCTGTCTCTCGTTCTCCTCGTGGACACCTGCTACTAAGGGAGCAGCATTTATTAGTACTACATTTACGGGTTGAGTAGACTCACTGCTGTCATTTCGGACATCATCGGGTAGTTGGGTCCCGGCGATATCCACTGTGGCCACCTGTGTCGGCTCCATGCGACGTGGGTTCCGACACTGGTCTCGCTTCTTGCAATCCACACATGGTCGGTTATTTCTCGCACAAACACAATTTGTGCAGTTTTGGTTCGGGTTAGCACAGACGCAGCAATGATTGTTGCCAGGCATAGTGAACAGCACCTTGCGCGACAGTTACGTCCGCCTCCGAACATCTGATTTAGTCCCAGGCACAAGATAATACTGGTTCTTATGAGGGAAGGGCGGAGAGGTGACAGGCTGGACTGCTGCTACTACTACTACTTCTACTACTACTAAATAAAACATGTATCACTTTCCCGTCACGACTTAACAATTTCAGGTGAACAACTCATTACGCACACATTGAAAAAAACAAACAACTGGTGAGACTTAACAACAGGTTAAAAAATACATATTAAATTCCCATTATAAATATTTTAACCCTATCATCAAGCCGAGACACACAGAGAACAACCGGCCTTTTCAATATGCTATAAATTAAAGAATCTTCTGTTTACATTCATTCACATAGTAGTTTGGCAGCCATTGAGCAAACATCTGGCAGGAAATATAAAACTCTCTTTAAACATTTCGGGTCCAGAACGTAGCCGAAGTTAAGTTTGAATTAAACATTTTTCATGTCTTTAAATTAATCTAATTTAACCTATCCTTAGCTTAACCTAGTTTATCCTATCCTTAACCTATCTTAATCGTAAACCCAACTTAAAATACATCTAACCTAAGTTACCATCACCTTAACCTAATCTCTACTAAACTAACTTAATACTACCCGAACCGAATCGAAGCTAAACTAACGTATCTCTAACCTAACCTAACCTAACCTAACCTAACCTAACCTAACCGAACCTAACCTAACCTAACCTAACTGAATCAAACCTAACGTAACTTGACCTACCTTAATCGAATTTATCTTAACGCCTAATCTAACGTATCCTTAACCTAACCTAGTCTGATCTACTTGACCCCTAACTTAACCTAGGGACCTCAGTGTGAGCGGGCCCTAATTTACCCCTAACCTGCCCTAACTGACCCCTAACCTAACCTACCCTAACCTAACCTAACCTAACCTACTCTAACCTGCCTCTATCCTCAACTCACCCCTAACATTAAATCTACCTTTAATTTAAACTAACCTCACCTAACCAACCCGGGGTATAGTTGAAGTTCAGTGCAGTACCAGATCAATGTATTACTGGCTTACTATAATTTTCCTATTACTCCGACGAAAACGTAAAGCCTAAAAATAAACTTTGTATCTTTCCTTTTTACGAACAATTTACACATTTACAGTGGATCGAATTCATGGCAGTGTTTTATGGTCAGCTTTACGACAGAGACAACGCCTTAACAAACACGGTTTGCTAATTTTACAGGTGTTTTAAGATAGCGTAAATTACCTCAACGGCGGGCAGTAGTTGTGACTGGGAGGACTAAGGTGTATGTGTGTAATAATAATAATGATAATAATAATTAACGGTTTATTGAAAAAGTTCTGCAGCCCGAAGGCTGAAAATATACATTGGACATAAATGACTTATTACATACATTGGTGGTTTAACAAAAACCTTCATTAGAGAAAGGTAAAGGAACATACAGTGAACATACAGATTAATGTAGGTGTTGAACAGCAAACTCGTAGTGTAGTAACTTCCTCCCAGATGGTGTTAGGAGGGACCTCACGTGGTGTAGTAGTTCCCTCACAGATGGTGTTATGAGGGGCCTCACGCGGTGTAGTAATTCCCTCACAGATGGTGTTATGAGGGGCCTCACGTGGTGTAGTAATTCCCTCACAGATGGTGTTATGAGGGGCCTCACGTGGTGTAGTAATTCCTTCACAGATGGTGTTATGAGGGGCCTCACGTGGTGTAGTAATTCTCTCACAGATGGTGTTATGAGGGGCCTGACGTGGTGTAGTAATTCCTTCACAGATGG
>NW_024736003.1:0-8432 GCF_018991925.1 Homarus americanus
ACGCCATCCCACTACTACAACTTAATCGGCTCCATAGGAGCCACAGTTACATGTTAAAGAGACAGTTACCGACAGTGATATATTGAGAGGGAAATAAATAAAAAAAAATTATAATAATCTGCATTCTCTATTGGCGTAGAAACAGGACTAAATCGAAACATTATAAATAAATAAATAAATTCTGCGTGGAGTACTTTTACACCCACTGCAAAGTGACATACATGGAGTGTGTTTGGGTTTCATTTCTTGTTTGCAGCACGCCTATTTCATGTAAACAATTCATTTTATTTTTTTTTATTGAATTTTCTTTTATTTTAGTTATTTATTTACTTACTTATTCTTTATATATTAATTTGTTACTAGCTCTTGTTTTTTGCACCCACCCACCTCCCGAATTGATGACCTACTATACATTCGTGCCTGCACGAATGTTACCAACTTACCGTTAGGCGATTTGGGTAACCGAAATTAACGCTCTCCTACCACCAACCATTTCGATTGTCATGAAAATTATCTTCAGAACAGTTCTTTGGCCCTGAGAAGGGCCGAGTTATAGATGTCTGGTAGGTTTTGTTGTGTTTTTCTTTTTCCCCAAGGAAGAGGACTTAAGCACGCTCTCCGCGGATGCGCCGGGCCAGCTGGATGTCCTTGGGCATGATGGTAACGCGCTTGGCGTGAATGGCACACAGGTTGGTGTCCTCGAAAAGACCCACCAGGTAAGCCTCAGAGGCTTCCTGCAGAGCCATGACGGCAGACGACTGGAAGCGCAGGTCAGTCTTGAAATCCTGGGCGATCTCCCGCACCAGGCGCTGGAAGGGCAGCTTCCTGATGAGTAGCTCTGTGCTCTTCTGGTAACGACGGATCTCACGAAGGGCGACGGTTCCGGGCCTGTAACGATGGGGCTTCTTGACACCACCGGTGGCTGGGGCGGACTTGCGAGCTGCCTTGGTGGCAAGCTGCTTCCGTGGAGCCTTGCCTCCAGTGGACTTGCGGGCAGTCTGTTTAGTACGGGCCATCTCGACGACGAAATAGTCAATACGGGCGGCCCGGTTGTTGTTGTTGTATAGATTGTCGGACCGTAGTCCGACACGGGCCTTTGCCTATAGGCGGCCCGTTTGGTGGTTCCGGCTGGAGCTCCAGGAGCAGCCAGACCGGATTGGGGTTGGAGGTGGTCCCACCTGCAGATTGGAGGGATACAGGTTGCAGGGTGTGGCTGATTGTTGTTGTTGTTGTATAGATTGTCGGACCGTAGTCCGGCACGGGCCTTTGCCTATAGGCGGCCCGTTTGGTGGTTCCGGCTGGAGCTCCAGGAGCAGCCAGACCGGATTGGGATTGGAGGTGGTCCCACCTGCAGATTGGAGGGATACTGCAGGTTGCAAGTGTGAGCGGACCCCCGATCAGTGGACGCTTACCACCAGCCCCCACTCTTGGACGTGGTCAGCTTCGGAGTGGCGCGCCCCCCGAACTGGGGTCCGCACTTGCTGGGAGAGGATGCTTTCTAAGCTATCTGGGTGGTGGGTGTCGTGTGATGACCCGGAGTAGGTGGTGAATGTGGTCTGTATGGGCCTTTCGGGTTAGAGTGGCCGCTGGTGTTGTGTGTGTTTCTTGGGAGATTTGAGTTCTGTCTCGGAGGCTTTGTGTGACCTCGCAATCGAGGAGATAGTGTTCTAGTGGGTTGGCTGCTGGCTCCTGACAGTAGGTGCATTCCGTGACGTCATTTCCGATCATCTGCCCGGAGCACTTGTACCCTAGTCGTAGTCGGTGAAGGCTGACTTGGGTTTGTCTTGGAGTTTTCTTGTCTGCGAAAGGTGGTTCCCCTTTTGTGGCCGCCAGGTACCATTTGGCTGATTGGGAACCAGCGTTGAGTGCATGAAGGAAGCTCTTTTGATGTGGAGCTTGGTAGTCTTTCTGAGGTGATTCTTGATCTGTTGCACACTTGCTGGAACTTGGATGTGTACGGTACTGGAGCGTGTAGCTGCCTTGGCTGCTTCGTCTGCCACGTCGTTTCCTCCGATCCCTACATGACTGGGAATCCAGTGTAAGACGACTGGTCGGTTTTGGCTTTGGAATTCCTGTAGCTGCGCGAGGATCGAGGTGATGATGTGGACGTTGTCTCTTGGTTGACTGTGTTGCAGCGCTTACATGGCCGATTTCGAGTCCGTGTGAATTATGACGGACTTGTTGTGTTGTGTTGCAGCGTGTTGTAGGGCCTTTGAGATTGCTACCAGTTCTGTTTGTAGGGTGGAGCAGTCGTTGGAAAGTCTCCATTGGAGGGTCTGACCTTGGGTGTAGAAGGCCGCTCCGGATCTATGATGTTTTGGGTCCACCGAGCCGTCTGTGAAGTATGATGCTGCATCAGCCGGTGTCTCGGTAGCTATGGCTTGGAGAGATATTTTTTTGAGGTCCTCCTTCTGGAGGTTGGCTTTGCTGTCGCCGAGGTCGGTGAATTTGAGTGTGGCTGGTGGAGGGCTCCATGGTGGAGGAACAGTGTAACCATTGAAGTTTACATGGGTAGCGTGCACATGCCTCCCCTAACCCATGATCCCCTTGAACCGCCAACCTGACGACCCGAACCACGACAGGCTTCGCACAGAGAAAGCAGACCAGTTACGAGCCTTCAATGAAGCCCTGAAAACTAGGAACACTGCCACCACCTCCAACAACTCCACCACCACCACCACCTCCACCACCCCCACCACTGCTACCGCTACTGAGGACAACTGGACGAAGGTAGAAAACAAGAAACGCCGACGTGCTTTTTCGGGAAACGAATGCCGTCAAGCAGCCCCAAAGGCACCCATCACCACCACCAGCTCACCTCCAACGACACTGCCAAAATTCCGGATCACGAAAACGGACGCAAAAACAACATATGCCGCCGTCACAGAGATGGAAAAGCTAAATCCTCTGGCCAAGTTCTCAGTGCGGCCCAACCTAAAGGGGAGATGATCGTTCACCCCAAAGACAAGAACTCCGCAACCACCCTCGACACTTACCTGCAAAACACCACCACCATTACTTCAACCAAGCTAGACCCCGCCGAGAAACTGATGAAGTCGGTAGTCCTCCGGTACCCAAAGGAACTACCTCTCGAACCCCTGGAGAACCACCCGAAGATCCTAAAAGCCGAGAGATGCTCTCCCCTGTCCGACAAGACGGCCACCACGAAACAAGTGCTCATAACGCACTACGGCTCACCCCCCAGCACCATAGACCTCAAAACCTGGGGATCTACGAAGTGAGGCCCTTCGTCCCAGAGCCCCTGCGGTGCTTCAGATGCCAGAAATACGGGCACCATCAGACAAGGTGCACGTACAAGGAAATCTGCGCAGTCTGCGCACAGAAGCACGGCACACACTCCTGCCTCACCAAGCTGAAGAATGGGGAAAAAATTGCCCCCAAGTGTGCCAACTGCGGGGGCAAACACCACGCCTGGAATCCTGGATGCTCGAGGGACCCGATTTTGTTGTTGTTGTATAGATTGTCGGACCGTAGTCCGACACGGGCCTTTGCCTATAGGCGGCCCGTTTGGTGGTTCCGGCTGGAGCTCCAGGAGCAGCCAGACCGGATTGGGATGGAGGTGGTCCCACCTGCAGATTGGAGGGATACTGCAGGTTGCAAGTGTGAGCGGACCCCCGATCAGTGGACGCTTACCACCGGCCCCCACTCTTGGACGTGGTCAGCCTCGGAGTGGCGCGCCCCCCGAACTGGGGTCCGCACTTGCTGGGAGAGGATGCTTTCTAAGCTATCTGGGTGGTGGGTATCGTGTGATGACCCGGAGTAGGTGGTGAATGTGGTCTGTGTGGGCCTTTCGGGTTAGAGTGGCCGCTGGTGTTGTGTGTATTTCTTGGGAGATTTGAGTTCTGTTTCGGAGGCTTTGTGTGACCTCGCAATCGAGGAGATAGTGTTCAAGTGGGTTGGCTGCTGGCTCCTGACAGTAGGTGCATTCCATGACGTCGTTTCCGATCATCTGCCAGGAGCACTTGTACCCTAGTCGTAGTCGGTGAAGGCTGACTTGGGTTTGTCTTGGAGTCTTCTTGTCTGCGAAAGGTGGTTCCCCTTTTGTGGCCGCC
Source organism: Homarus americanus (assembly GCF_018991925.1). Taxonomy (NCBI): domain Eukaryota; kingdom Metazoa; phylum Arthropoda; class Malacostraca; order Decapoda; family Nephropidae; genus Homarus; species Homarus americanus. The sequence continues at coordinate 4,074 of NW_024736003.1, forward strand.
AGGTACCATTTGGCTGATTCCACCACTCCATTCCATTCTCCACCTCAGTGGCCACCTCGTGGCCACGAGTGCTGCGTCATCATAAGCTTACGCCCCCACCTCCAGAGGGAGCGTGGGTGCAAAAAACAAGAGCTAGTAACAAATTAATATATAGAATAAGTAAGTAAATAAATAACTAAAATAAAAGAAAATTCAATAAAATAAAATAAAATGAATTGTTTACATGAAATAGGCGTGCTGCAAACAAGAAATGAAACCCAAACACACTCCATGTATGTCACTTTGCAGTGGGTGTAAAAGTACTCCACGCAGAATTTATTTATTTATTTATAATGTTTCGATTTAGTCCTGTTTCTACGCCAATAGAGAATGCAGATTATTATAATTTTTTTTTATTTATTTCCCTCTCAATATATCACTGTCGGTAACTGTCTCTTTAACATGTAACTGTGGCTCCGAAGGAGCCGATTAAGTTGTAGTAGTGGGATGGCGTGTTTGTTGTGCACAAGTAACCTCTTACTTGGAAGAGGTGTACTTGGTGACAGCCTTGGTGCCCTCAGACACGGCATGCTTGGCCAGTTCACCGGGCAGCAAGAGTCGGACAGCTGTCTGGATTTCCCGACTTGTAATGGTGGAGCGTTTGTTGTAGTGCGCCAGGCGGGAAGCCTCGGCAGCGATGCGCTCGAAGATGTCGTTCACGAAAGAGTTCATGATGGACATAGCTTTGGAGGAGACTCCTGTGTCGGGGTGCACTTGCTTCAGTACCTTGTAGATGTAGATGCTGTAGCTTTCCTTCCTCCTGCGCTTCTTCTTCTTGTCACCCTTGGCAATGGCCTTCTGGGCCTTTCCAGCCTTCTTGGCAGCCTTTCCGGAAGTTTTGGGAGGCATGGCGGCACAGTTACTCGTGGCGCGGAGCGAGAGAATTGAAAACTGATGATGATGATGATTATATGGAGAGAAGAGAGCAGTGGCTCTGAGAGTGGGAGAAGGGTATAGTACAAGGTAAAGTTTAGAAGTGGGAAGTAGAGGAGAAGGTTAACAGCAGGTGGGCTATCCACCTTGCGGAGACGAGTTTTTTTTGTCTTCCGTAACTGTGCTGCGTTGAGAGGTTCTTGGGGTTAGGGAAGGCCGGTCTCAGCCAAGCTAAGCTAGGTTGTTCTAAGGTGTCCTGAGGGCATATTTTGTTAGGGGGGGTCTCTCCAGGTCCTTGTGGCACTGGAGGGATGATCCCCATCTTTTAGTTATTTTTATTGTTATTTCTTATTGTTATTTTGTTGTTATTTTGTATATAGAGGCTCTGGTTCTTCGTTATCATTTTTCCTGCTTCTAGGCCACCATCCGTGCGATGTGTTGTTGTTTTCCTCAATTAGTTGGTTTAGTATGGGATCCTGTTCTTGCTCGATTTTTTCCCATATTACATTTGCTTGGGTGTGTATTCTGATGTTGAGTGGGTCTATGCCGTGTTCTGTGTGTATGTCTTGTACTGTTTGTGTGTATGGTGGTTGGTGTTTTGCCGCTCTTCTGAGGGCTATATTTTGCACTGCTTGATATTTGAGTTGATTGGTTCTTGAGATTGTGTTCAGAGGTATCGGGGGGTATTCTAAGTGTGGTCTGATCAGTGCTTTGTATAGGTGCAATTGCGTGTTGGTTTCCAATTGGCGGAATCTTTTGAGCTTAGTAAGTTGTGATCTTGCCTTAGCTAATCTTTCGTTAATGTGGGGTGTTATTCCACATCTGGATATCTTGAGTCCTAATGTTTTTCCCTTGGCAGCGTATGGTATTTGTTGGTTGTTAACAATAATAGGGAATGGTTTTGTTTTTGCGATGTGAATTATTTGGAGTTTTTGTACATTGGTTTTTATCTTCCATTTACGTTCATAGTCGTTTATTACCTCTATTTCTCTGCATGTTCTAATAGCCATCATTTGTTTGGACTTTCCCGGGTACCTGACTATCTGTGTTACATCGTCTGCGTAAGCGATGTATTCTGATTGACGTGGTTGCGGCATATCTGCCGTGTATACAGTGTATAACGTCGGCGATATATTACTGCCTTGGGGAACTCCGCTATGAAGGATGAAGGTTTGTCCTAGATGGTTGTCGATTATTAATTTGGCCTGTCTGTTATCTAAAAAATTACATAATAGTGCTGTGATATTGGTAGGCATGTCCAATTTGATTATTTTTAACTTCAATCCTTCATGCCACACTTTGTCAAATGCTTTTGAAACATCTCTCAGAATTATGTTGCATTGGTCTCTGTTACTTGCAGCATTTGCAATTGATTCATATATTAGAGCTATTGCTGTGTTGGTTCCTCGGTGTTTTCGAAAGCCGTGCTGTCTCGGGTTATATTTGTTTTCTTGGTCTAGAAAATTTCTCAGTCTGTTGTTGATTATTTTTTCCAATATTTTACCAGGTGTTTCCAATAATGATATAGGTCTGTAGTTTTCTGCTTGAGTATGGTTCTTTCCTGCTTTCGGAATGAGTCTGATTTTGGCTAATTTAAATTTGGTAGGGAAAAAGCCAGTTGCAAGTGAGGCATTGTATATATTTTTGAGCTGTTCGATCATAGACTGAGGAATGTTTTGAAGTACGATTTTATTAATTTGGCTTATGCCAGGTGCTTTATTCTTGAAACTTGCAATTGTTTTTGCAATATCATTTTTAGTTAATGGGGCAATTATTGGGTTGTTTATGTCTAATAAGTCGAGGTTGATTTTATTGGTAGGTTTCCATTTCTCTGTGTTCTGGCTCAAATATGTTTTAGTTGCCTGTTCTGTTTCTTGGCAGAAGCTTCTATTGTCTTCGTCATTTATTCTGAATATGTTCTTCCAGAATTCTCTAAATATTGGTTCTTTATCGTGTGGTTCTGTTACCTTTCTACCGTTTTTGTCCTTTATGTAGCTAGTTTCTTCCGAGTTTGTTCCCATTAGGTTTTTTATTTTCTTCCAGAATGCTTTTGGATTTTTGTAGTCTGCTTGTGTATCCTGGATCAGCTTGTTCCATGTTTCATTGTGTTTGTTCTTGCTTATGTCTTTCAGTTCTTCTTTTAGATTCCTGTATAATATTGTGGTGTCATTGCTCCACCCGTGTGTTTTGGTGTATTCATATAGATTGGTGAATCTAGTTTGGATCATTTTCTCTTCATGTGTTAATTGTGCATGTGGTAATGTACGGTATGTTGTTTTTGGAATGTTGTTTTCCATTGCTGTTGTTACTTCTTTGTACCATGTATCCAGTGAATTATCAATCTCTGTTGTGTCTTTGTTGTGTAGGAGTGTTGGTTCGTTGTTGCTAAGTTCCGATTTAAATTTTTCCCAATTTGCTTTATTGAGTGAAAATCTTGGGATTGATGGGATTTGTATCGGGGATGTGGATAAAGTTGCAATTATGGGTAGATGATCACTGGTTGTTGTGGGTCCAGCTTTTAGATGTACGTTTAGATGGTGATGTCTATTGGTTAAAACAATGTCTGGTTTCCCAGTGTTGCCGGCTGATATGTAAGTTGCGAAGTCGGGCCCGAGGTGTGTTATTGTCCCGTGATCGATGAGAGCATGGAGGATTTTTCCTCCTGGGTTTCTGACATTGTTTCCTAAGGTTGTGTGTTTTGCATTGAGGTCTCCTATGCAGTATGCTGGATTGTTTTGCCTCATTAGTTTTAAGATGTCCCCTGTAGGAAATATTGGTCTTCTGAATGTTAAATATGAAGTTCCGATGGTTATTGGCCCTCTTGTTGTATTTACTTCGGCTGCCAGAAAGTTACTTTGAAAATTGTCAATGATTTTATATTGTATGTTGCGTTTTATGGCAATTGCTATGCCATCATGTGGTTCGTTGTGTATGTTCATTTGATGTACATGGTAGTTAAAGATCTTGATTTTTTCACTATTTTTCCTACCATGTGCGTTGATGAGAATGATGTCAGGGTCTAATGTGCTGTATATGTTGGTGAGTTCTGATTTCCTTGCCGAATTCCAGGCTAGGACGTTGTGTTGGATTATCTTTAATGTTTTGTTTTGAGTAGTCGTGGGTCCCGAGAACTTGGTGTAGGGTGTCTGCTGGCTCGTATATCTCCTGGCGAGTGTCCACTCCTTTCCTCCTTCAATCCCGTTCTGATTTTCTTAAATTTAATTGCATCTACTCTTTCAATTCTATTGTATTTGGTGTTAATAAGTCCTGCATTTATCAGTTGTTCTATGTAGGATTCTTCTACCCTATCATCTTCGTAGGTAACTTTTACTGTGCCTTCCTCTATTTCCTGGAGAAGTCTGTCATTTGTTATTGTAGGTGGTGTGTTAACTGAGTAGAATCGGATGCCGATTTCGTTGCCTAATTCTTCTGGTTGCACATCACTTG
>NW_024736004.1:0-50897 GCF_018991925.1 Homarus americanus
CTTGACCAGCTGGTTCGGTTGCGTGTTGCTGTTACACCCTGACACTCCGGTACACCTCTGACACTCCCAGGTACACCTCTGACACTCCCAGGTACACCTCTGACACTCGCAGGTACACCTCTGACCTCCCAGGTACACCTCTAACACTCCCAGGTAAACCTCCGATACCCCAGGTACACCTCTGAACACTCCCAGGTACAACAATGGCTCTCCAGGTACACCCGTGACATCCCAGGTACCTCTGACATTCTCTGGTACACCTCAGACACTCCCAGGTACCTCCTGACACTCCCAGGCCTCTGATACTCCCAGGTATACCTCCTGACACTCCCAGGTACACACGCTGACACTCCCAGGTACACACCGCTGACACTGCCAGGTACACCTCTGACACTCCATGTACACCTCAGACACTCAGGTACACTCTGACTCCCAGGTACTCAGACACTCCCAGGTACACCTCAGACACTCCCAGGTACACCTCTGACCTCCCAGGTACACCTCTGATACTCAAGGTACATCTGACACTCCCAGGTACACCCCCTGACACTCCCAGGTACACTGCTTGACACTCCCAGGTACACCTCTGACACTTCCAGGTACACCTCTCGACACTTCCAGGTACCTTCTGACACTCCCAGGTACACCTCTGTGCTCCCAGGTACCTCAGACACTCACAGTTACACCTCAGACACTCACAGTTACACCTCCAGCTTGCTCCCATTACCTCCGACACTCCAGTTACACCCTTGACACTTCCAAGTACACCCCTGATACTCCCAGGTACACCCCTAACACTCCCAGATACACCTCTGACACTCCCAGATACACCTCTGACACTCCCAGCTACACCTCCCGACCTCCCAGCTACACCTCTGACCTCCCAGGTACAACTCTGATGCTCCCAGGTACACTCTGACCTCCCAGGTAAACCTCCGATACTCCCAGGTACTCCTCCGATTCTCCCAAGTACACCTCTGACACTCCCAGGTACTCTCTGACACTCACAGGTACCTCAGACACTCCAGGTACACCTCTCTGACACTCCCAGGTACACCTCTGACACTCAGGTACACCTCAGACACTCCCAGGTTACATCTCTGACACTCCCAGGTGCACCTCGAGCACTCACAGTTACACCTCAGACCTCCAGCTACACCTCTGACACTCCCAGCTACCTCTCACACTCCCAGGTACACCTCTGCACTCCCAGGTACCTCTAACCTCCCAGGTACACCTCCGATACTCCCAGGTACACCTCTGACACTCCCAGGTACAACAATGACACTCCCAGGTACACCCCTGACACACCCAGGTACACCCCTGACACTCCCAGGTACACCTCAGACACTCCCAAGTACACCTCTGACACTCCCAGGTACACCTCTGATACTCCCAGGTATGCCTGACACTCCCAGGTACACCGCTGACACTCCCAGGTCGCACCTGACACTGCCAGGTACACCTCTGACACTCCATGTACCTCAGACACTCCCAGGTACACCTCAGACCTCCCAGGCACATCACTGACACTCCCAGGTACACCCCTGACACTCCCAGGTACACTCCTGACACTCCTAGGTACACCTCTGACACTCCCAGGTTTACACCTCTGAACCTCCCAGGTAAACCTCTGACACTTCCATGTACACCTCTGGCACTTCCAGGTATACCTCTGACACTCCCAGGTACACCAATGACACTACCAGGTACACCTCTGACACTCCCAGGTAAACCTCCGCTACTCCCAGGTGCACCTCTGACACTCCCAGGTACACCTCTGACACTCCCAGGTACTCTTCTAACACTCCCTGGTACACACCTGACACTCCCAGGTACACCTCATACACTCTCAGGTACACCTCATACCTCCAGGTACACCTCCTGACCTCCCAGGTACACCTCCGAGCACTCCCAGGTACTACTCTGACACTCCCAGGTGCACCACTTACAATCCCAGGTCACCTCTGGCATCCCAGGTACACCCTGACATCCCAGGTACACCTCTGACACTCCCAGGTGCACCTCTGACACTCCCAGTTACAGCTCGACACTCCCAATTACACCTCCGACCTCCCAGTTACACCCCCGTTGCTTCAGGTACACCCCAACCTCCCAGGTACACCCCTGACACTCCAGGTACCTCTGGCACTCCCAGTTACCTGACACTCCCAGGTACACTCTGCACTCCAGCTTCTACCTCTGGCCTCCCAGGTACACCTCTGATACTCCCAGGTACACCTCTGACTCTCCCAGGTACACCTCCGGTCTCCCAGATATCCTCCCGTGCTCCCAGGTACACTCTGACACTCCCAGGTGCTTCTCTTGACACTCACAGGTCACACCTCCAGACACTCCCAGGTACACCTCTGACACTCCCAGGTACGCCTCTGACACTTGCAGGTACCTCAGACACTTCCAGGTACACCTCTGACACTGCCAGGTACACCTCCGCTTGCTCCCAGGTGCACCTCTGACACTCCTCAGGTACGCCTGACACTCCCAGGTACCTCCGATGCTCCCAGGTAAACCTCTGACACTCTCGGGTACAACAACCAGCTTGCTCCCAGGTACAATCACTGACCTCCCAGGTACACCGCTGCCTTCAGGTACACCTCAAGACTCTCCCAGGTATACCTCAGACACTCCCAGGTACACCTCTGAGCACTCCCAGGTACACCTCTGATTCTCCCAGGCCTGGCACTCCCAGATACACCTCTGGCACTTCCAGGTACACCACCCGACACTACCAGGTACACCTCTGACAATCCCAGGTACTCCTCTGACGCTCAGTGCTCGTCTGACACTCCCAGGTACCTCTGGCACCAGGTACACCTCTGACACTCCCAGGTACACCGCTGACACTCCCATGCTTCTGCGCTGACACTGACAGGGTACACCACCTGACAATCCCAGGTACACCTCTGGCACTCCCAGGTACCCCTGACACTCCCAGGTACCTCTGACACTCCCAGGTTCACCTCTGACTCTCCCCAGTTACAGCTCTGACTCCCAATTACACCTCCGACCTCCCAGTTACACCCCGACACTTCAGGTGCACACCTGACACTCCCAGGTACACCTGACACTCCAGGTACACTCTGACACTCCCAGTTACACCTGACACTCCCAGGTACCTCTGGCACTCCCAGCTCACCTCTGACACTCCCAGGTACACCTCTGATCTCCAGGTACACTCTGACACTCCCAGGTACCTCCCGATACTCCAGATGCTCCTCCCATACTCCCAGGTACACCTCTGACACTCCAGGTGCTTCTCTTGACACTCACAGGTACACCTCAGACACTCCCAGGTACACCTCTCTGACTCTCCAGGTACGCCTCTCTGACACTTGCAGGTACACCTCAGACACTTCCAGGTACACCTCTGACACTGCCAGGTACACCTCTGACACTCCCAGGTACCTCTGACACTCCCAGGTACACCTCTGACACTCCCAGGTACACCTCCAGATGCTCCCAGGTGAACCTCTGACACTCTCAGGTACAACAATGACACTCCCAGGTACAATCCTGACTACTCCAGGTACACCGCCCTGACACTTCAGGTACACCTCAGACACTCCCAGGTATACCTCAGACACTCCCAGGTACACCTCTGACACTCCCAGGTACCTCTGATTCTCCCAGGTTCACCAATGACACTCCCAGATACACCTCTGACACTTCCAGGTACACCACTACCTCCAGGTACACTCTGACAATCCCAGGTACTCTCTGACGCTCAGGTCTCGTCTGACACTCCCAGGTCACTCTGGGTCACCTCTGACCTCCCAGGTACACCTTGACACTCCCATGTACAACGCTGACACTCAGCAGTACCTCTAGCACTCCCAGTACACCTCCGATACTTCAGGTACACCTCTGACACTCCCAGGTACACCTCTGACACTCCCAGGTACACCTCTGATACTCCCAGGTACACCTCTGACATTGCTGGGTACACCTCTGACTTCTGGCAGGTACACCTCTGATGACACTCCCAGGTACACCTCTGACACTCCCAGGTACACCTCCCGATACTGAGTACACCTCTGACACTCCCAGGTACACCGGTGACACTCCCAGGTACACCTCTTGACTCCCAGGTACACCTCTGACACTCTGGTACACCTCAGACACTCCCAGGTACACCTCTGAACCTTCAGGTACCTCAGACAACTCTCCAGGTACTTCTGACCTCCCAGGTACACCCCTGACACTCCTGGTTCAACCCCTGACCCTCCCAGGTACACCTCCGACACTCCCAGGTACACCTCCGACACTCCAGGTACCTCAGACACTCCCAGGTGCACCTCTGACACTGCCAGGTACACCTCTGCTGCTGCCAGGTACACCTCTGACACTCCCAGGTACACCTCTGACACTCCCAGGTACACCTCCGATACTCACAGGTACACCCCTGACACTCCCAGATACACCTCTGACACTCCCAGGTACTCTCTGTGCTCCTGGTACACACCTGACACTCCCAGGTACACCTCATGCACTCCCAGGTACACCTCAGACATTCCCCAGCACACCTCTGACACTCCCAGTTGCCTCTGACACTCCCAGGTACACCTCAGACACTCCCAGGTACACTGAGCTCTCCCAGGTTCACCCTGACTCTCCCAGTACACCTCTGACACTCCCAGGTACCTCAGGCACTCCCAGGTTCACCTCTGACACTCCCAGGTACACCTCCGATGCTCCCAGGTACCTCTGACAATCCTGGGTACACCTCTGACACTCCCAGGTACACCTCGAACACTCCCACGTGCACACCTCTGACACTCCCAGGTACACCACACTGACACTACGGTGCCTTCGACTCTCCAGGTTCTCCTCTGACGCTCCCGGGTGCTCCTCTACACTCCCAGGTACACCCCTGACCTCCCAGGTACACCAGTGGCACTTCTGGGTACACCTCGCTGCTCCGGTGCACCTCAGACCTCCCAGGTACACCTCTGACCTCCCAGGTACACCCCTGACGCCTCCCGGTACACCCCACTCACTCCCAGGTACCTCTGACACTCCCAGGTCCTCTAGACACTCCCAGGTACACCTCCAACACTCCCAGGTACACCTCAACACTCCCAGTACCTCCAGCTCTCCCAGGTACACCCCCAACCTCCCAGGTTCTCCTCTACCTCCCAGTTACACCTCAGCCTCCCAGGAGACACCAGACTCCAGACACCTCTGACACACCCAGGTCTCCTCTGCCTCCCAGGTACACCTCTGACACTCCCAGGTACACCTCCGATACTCCCAGGTACACCTCTGACTCTCCCAGGTACACCTCTGACACTCCCATGTGTACACCTCTGACACTCCCAGGTACACCTCTGGCACTCCAGGTACTCCTCTGACACTCCTGGTACACACCTGTCCCAGGTTCACCTCTGACATCCAGGGACACCCGGACCTCCCAGACACACCTCTGACACTCCAGGTACTCTCCTCTGACTACCAGGTACCTCCTAACACTCCCGCACTTCAGGTATGCCTCTGACCTCCCAGGTACCAATGACACTACTTGAATTTTTTTCCTCCTGACACTCCGAGGTGCTCTCTGAGACTCCCGGGTGCTTCTGACACTCCCAGGTACACCTCAGACTCTCCCAGTTGCACCTCTGACACTCCCAGGTACCACTGACACTACAGGTGTACACTTCTGACACTCCCAGGTACTCCTCTGACGCTCCCAGGTGCTCTCCTGACACTCCCAGGTACACCCCTGAGCCTCCCAGGTACACCAATGACCTCCCAGGTACACCTCTGACTCCCAGGCACTCTTCTTTCCTGGTACACACCTGACACTCCCAGGTACACCTCATACACTCTCAGGTACACCTCATACACTTCAGGTACACCTCTGACACTCCCAGGTACACCTCTGACCTCCCAGGTACTTCTCTGACACTCCCAGGTGCACCACTGACAATCCCAGGTACACCTCTGCTCCAGGTACACCTCTGACACCCCTCTCCCAGAACTTCCACACTTCTCAGGTACACCTCTGCTCAGTTAGGCTCCGACACTCCCAGTTGCACCTCCGACCTCCCAGTTACACCCCCGACACTTCGGTACACCCTGACACTCCCAGGTACACCTTGACACTCCCAGGTACACCTGACACTCTAGTTACACCCTGACACTCCCAGGTACACCTCTGACCTCCCAGCTACACCTCCCCAGCCTCCCAGGTACACCTCTGATACTCCCAGGCCTCTGACACTCCCAGGTACCTCCGTCTCCCAGTTGCTCCTCGTCTCCCAGGTACACCTCCTGACCTCCCAGGTGCTTCTCTGACCTCACAGGTACACCTCAGACACTCCCAGGTACACCTCCGCAGCCTCCCAGGTGCCTCTGACACTCTGGTACACCTCAGACACTCCCAGGTACACCTCTGACACTGCCAGGTACACCTCTGACACTCCCAGGTACACCTCTGACACTCCCAGGTACACCTCTGACACTCCCAGGTACACCTCCGGTGCTCCAGGTACACCTCTGAAACTCCCAGGTTAACAATGACACTCCCAGGTACAACCCTGACACTCCAGGTACACCCCTGACACTTCCAGGTCACACCTCAGACACTCCCAGGTGCACTCAGACACTCCCAGGTGCACCTCTCACACTGTTGCCCCTCTGATTCTTCCAGGTACACCTCTGGACACTTCCAGGTACACCATTGACACTACAGGTACCTCTGACACTCCCAGGTACTCCTCTGACGCTCCCAGGTACTCGTCTGACACCCTCAGGTACACCTCTGACACTGCCAGGTACACCTCCTGACACTCCCAGGTACACCGCCGAGCACTCCATGTACCTGTGCCAGCACTGCCAGGTACACCTCTGACACTCCCAGGTACCTCCAATACTCCCAGGTACACCTCTGACACTCCCAGGTACCTCTGACACTCCCAGTGCCTCCCAGGCCTCCCAGGTACACTCTGACACTGGCAGGTACACCTCTGACACTGGCAGGTACACCTCTGACCTCCCGTGCACCTCTGACACTCCCAGGTACACTTCCGATACTACAAGGTACACCTCCTGACCTCCCAGGTACACCGGTGACACTCCCAGGTCACCCCTCACACCCCAGGTACACCTCTGACACTCTGGTACACCCTCAGACACTCCCAGGTACACCTCTGGCCACTCCCAGGTACACCTCAGACACTCCCAGGTACACTTCTGACAGTCCCAGGTACACCCCTGACACTCCTAGGTTCACCCTGACACTCCCAGGTACCGCCGACACTCCAGGTACCTGACACTGCCAGGTACACCTCTGACACTGCCAGGTACACCTCTGACACTGGCAACACTGGTTTTAGTAATAGAGTTGTGGATATGTGGAATAGGCTACCGAGTGCTATAGTAGAGATCGAGAGACGCTGAAATCAAGACAGGTGAATAGGCACATGGAAGTGCTGGGATAGGTGTGAAAGGGTCTGCCTGTGGGCAGTGGCACTCCTGCAGTATCCCACTTTCTTGTATGTTATGTTCTTATGTTACTCCCAGGTACACCTCCCATCACTCCCAGGTACACCTCCGATACTCACGGTACACCCCTGACACTCCCAGGTACACCTCTGACCTCCCAGGTACTCTCTGACACTCCCTGGTACACACACCCATGCTCCAGGTACCTCATACACTCCCAGGTACACCTCAGACATTCCCAGGTACACCTCTGACACTCCATGTACACCTCAGACACTCCCAGGTACACCTCAGACACTCCCAGGTACACCACTGACACTCCCAGGTTCACCCCTGACACTCCCAGGTACACCTCTGACACTCCCAGGTACACCTCAGACACTCCCAGGTACACCTCCGATACTCTCAGGTACTCCTCCGATTCTCCCAGGTACCTCTGGCCTCCCAGGTACTCCTCTGACACTCACAGGTACACCTCTGCTTCAGGTATACCTCTGAACACTCCCAGGTACACCAGCCAGCACTACCGGTACCTCAGACACTCCCAGGTACACCTCCAGACCTCCCAGGTACACCTCTGATTCTCCCAGGTACCTGACACTTCTCCCAGATACACCTCTGACACTTCCAGGTACACTACTGCACTACCAGGTACACCTCTGACACTCCCAGGTACTCCTCTGACGCTCCCATGTACAACCTTGTGCTGCCAGGTACACCTCTGACCTCCCAGGTACCTCCGATACTTCAGGTACACCTCTGACACTCCCAGGTGCACCTCTGACAGCTCCAGGTACAAATCTGATACTCCCAGGTACACCTCTGACACTGGCAGGTACACTCTGGCACTGGCAGGTACCTCCCAACACTCCCAGGTACACCTCTGACACTCCCAGGTACACTCCGATACTACAAGGTGCACCTCTGACACTCAGGTACAGTGACACTCCCAGGTACACCTGTTGCTCCAGGTACACCTCTGACATCTGGTACACCTCAGACACTCCCAGGTACACCTCTGACACTCCCAGGTACACCTCCAGACACTCCCAGGTACATGCTACACTCCCAGGTACACCCTGTCACTCCTAGGTTCACCCCTGACACTCCCAGGTACAAAGCCGACACTCCCAGGTACCTCCGACCTCCCAGGTACACCTCAGACACTCCCAGGTACACCTCTGACACTGCCAGGTACACCTCTGACACTGCCAGGTACACCTCTGACACTCCCAGGCACCTCTGACCTCCCAGGTACACCTCGTCTCTCAGGTACACCCCTGACCTCCCAGATACCTCCTGACACTCCCAGGTACTCCTCTGACCTCCCTGGTACCTGGGTACCTCATACCTCAAGGTACACCTCAGACATTCCCAGATACACCTTTGACACTCCATGTACCTCAGACACTCCCAGGTACCTCGAACCTCCCAGGTACACCACTGACACTCCCAGGTTCACCCGGCACTCCCAGGTACACCTCTGGCACTCCAGGTACACCTCAGACCTCCCAGGTACACCTCTGAGCCTCCCAGGTACACCTCCGTGCTCCCAGGTACACCTCTGACAATCCTAGATCTCTGACACTCAGGTACCTCAGACCTCCCACGTACACCTCTGACACTCCCAGGTACACCTCTGAGCACTCCCAGGCCTCTGACACTCCCAGGTACACCTCCGTACTCACAGGTACACCCCTGACACTCCCAGATACACCTCTGACCCTCCCAGAGGCTCCTCTGACACTCCTGGTACACCTGACACTCCCAGGTACCTCATACACTCCTCGTACCTCAGACATTCCAGGTACACCTCTGACCTCATGTACACTTCAGACACTCCCAGGTACACCTCTGCCTCCCAGGTACTCCTCTGACGCTCCCTGGTACCCCTGGCCTCCCAGGTACACCTCATACGCTCCCAGGTACACCTCAGACATTCCCAGGTACACCTCTGACACTCCATCACCTCAGACACTCCCAGGTACCTCAGACCTCCCAGGTACACCACTGACAGTCCCAGTTCACCCTAGCCTCCCAGGTACACCTCTGACACTCCCAGGTACACCTCAGACACTCCCAGGTACCTCCGTGCTCTGGGTACTCCTCGATTCTCCCAGGTACACCTCTGACACTCCCAGGTACTCCTCTGACCTCACAGGTACACCTCTGGCACTTCCAGGTTCTCTCCCAGCTCCCAGGTACCAATGACACTACCAGGTACACCTCAGACACTCCAGGCACCTCAGACACTCCAGGTACCTCTGATTCTCCCAGGTACACCAGCCAGCCTCCCAGATACACCTCTGACACTTCCAGGTACACCACTGACACTACCAGGTACACCTCTGACACTCCCAGGTACTCTGACGCTCCATGTACCGCTGACACTGCCAGGTACACCTCTGAGCACTCCCAGGTACCTCCGATACTTCCAGGTCCCTCTGACACTCCCAGGTACACCTCTGACACTCCCAGGTACAAATCTGATTGATACTCCCAGGTATAGATGTTCTGGGTAATAAGTTCTATATACAGGAAAGAAATTTAAACACCTGTAGTTTTGTAGGTTCAGTTTACTGGATAGAAGTATGTACCTGAGGGAATTGAATGCTTTTGCTCTAGCTAAGGTCCTGGTCCTTCTGCAGGCGACGACTATGGCAGAGTGATACATTAGCAGCTTCCATACGTCATGAGCATTAATTAAGCGTATTGGGGATATGAAAGTATGCTTTTGTTGCACACGCTGCTAGCTAGGCTGAATAAATATAAATGGAGCACATACATAATATACGCCATAATACATAATCCAGCGCCGTATACATACCTCCTCCCCCTATACGCTCATAGCAAAGTGCTGAGCGGACGCTCTTCTGGATCGTTCTACAGGCGTCGAGGGACTTCATCACTGGGAAGGTACTGGTTTTCCAACTTACTGGTGGCAGGGGTCAGCAGAAAACATTGTTACAGGGCGGAGAAAGCAGCGGTTCCTCCACCACACGACCGCCACTGGGTAACCGCACCTGGTAGTCCCGTGACCTGCGGGAGCCATGACTACGCCTGCTTTGTCCCCAGCAGCCCAGGGAGGTCGGGTCCTGAACACAGACTTGGGTGCCGACACTCAACCTGGGGAGAGAACTGGCGTAGTCGTTTAGCAGCGAGCGACGTCCCTGAACGTTCGGCGGCTCGGCGATCCTGGTCACTCTGTCTTGGCCTGCCACTCCTTGGAGAAGGATTGAGGGTGAAACGGGACACAAGAACGAAGGGGCGTCCGCCTAAAACCTGGGCAGGGGGCGTCCGGTGTAGTTAGGTATTGCGGAGTTCAAGAAGACCCCGGTCAGAAGGCCTGCGATCAATATTCCCAAAAGAGGCCACCTTCAGAGATGAGGGTGCTTCAGGGATTTGACAGCAACCTCAAGCGTGGCGTTGGACTGCGGGTAATGGGGCGATATTAACACATGCCGGACTCCCCATCGGTCGAGAACACAGCAAAGTCCCGGCTTGTGAACTGAAACCCTCCGTCAGTTCACCGAGCGGCTGAGAGCGCCACGTCACGGAAGTAGTGGCGGAACTTGCTGCCTGATGAGCGGCGGCAGACGTCGTGTCATTACCGCCCTTATTGTTAACCGGCCAGCCGAAGACGGTCGACGATAACCAGGAAGGACTTTCCTGACACACAGAAGAATCGGCAAACACAGACTCAAAGGGCAGGTGGGGTTGTCGTCACTTTCATGAAGAAATTACCTGCTGCTGGCTGGTTATAGCAATACGTGGCAGGGCTTACGCACTGGACAGCATTGGAGATGTCGGGGTCGATGAAACCGGAACACAGTCTGTCGTGCGTCGTTTGGTGGCCTCAGCTCACGGTGACTGTCGTGAAGGCGACCAGGGCGATGAGGGACGTGATGCAGCAGGGACAACTACCGGGGAGAGGTGTCACTGGCGGAAAGGCCAAGGGGGTAGGGCGGCAACAGGGTGGTACCTGCTCACTAATGCACCCTCTTGGCGTAATTTACCTCGAGAATCGGTGTTGGGAAGTCCTGGGGAGATTGATGGTAGCTCTTGACAATGTCTGGCGGACAGCAAAGTCAAATTTTCATGCACATTGGCCGACCTGTTGCCAAGGTGACGCTGTGCTGCAGAGTGAGCAGGGCTGGGGCCATCTGCCGAACCATCTGCCCATGCAGGGGTCCTCGAGGAGGCGGTCCTAGATCAGCGGAAGAGAGCTAAGCATCGCAAATGCTGGGGACCGATGACTGTAGCATCAGCGCCGGTGTGGGCAACATCTGAAGACAGGATGACACACCGCCGTAGGTCACGATGACGCTGATGTACTGGGGCTTTGGTCCTGGGATGCGAAGATGCCGCAATGGGTCGGGCTTTGTCGAGTGCCGTCGATAACCTCTTGATTTGGCGACTGGGGCGGCCCCTCTCACTGGTAGAAGGGCGCCCGGCTTCGCCGACCCCGCTGTCCGCCGGGTTCGTGGGTAGGGCAACACTTGTCGCGTGGCCCAGACGACCACACGTTGCACTGTACGTACTTAGCTGGGCACCCGCACTGTGAGCGACCAGTGGCCTTCACGGTCACAACTGTTGCAGGTAGACTGAGCAGCTGGACGCACCTGTGGTGTTCGTGCTGCTTACCACGGTGTTACAAAAATAACCGGGCGTGGACGTGGGCGGGCGAAACGTAAAACAGACTTCTTCGGCCTTCTTGCCGGGGAAGCAAGCGCGCGTCACGGCTGCTGGGGAGCTCGGATGGCAGAAGGTGGCCGCCCTGGCAGCCTCGCCGGGGCGACATATCGTCATACATCTGAAGAGGGAAGAAGGAGGTGAGGCGTTGGACAAGTTCCTCGTCCTTAACACCCATCAGGATCACCTCAAGCTTCAGCTTCAGGTCTCCTCGCACCAAGGTGGTGGCCTAAACATATCTACCTCCTTCCGAGGCTCTTTCTTTGAACATAAAGAGCGTCCAAGGAATACCACCCTCCATCTGTCTGCAGCTAAACAATTCCCTCCTGCGCAAACTTCATTTCACTCATCCTTTGATGTGCCATTTGTGGGAACGTCCAGTACCTCCTCTACAGACGTGAAGAGGACAGGTACACAAAGCGTATGTTCTAAGACACGCTGAACTTCCAGGACAAGGCACATACGCATGGATGAGTTGTTTGGGCACTGTGGCAAGCTTTCTGGAGATCCACCATTGTAGCATAATCAGCCCCACCGCCGCCGCCATTCGCGAAAAGTCTGAAATTTACATCGGCTCCAAGATGGGCGGTGTTTGACTTGCTGCTTTGGGTGGGGCTGGGGGCGTGAGGCATGGATGAGGTATCCTGAACCGTTTTCCGAGGTACCGAAGGCAGTGTTAAGTCCAGAGAGCGGTTAACAGTGAGGCGAGATCTCAAAGGCTTCAGCCGTGCACTGTCTTCCATTCTCCGTTAATTGGTCTCGTTCTGCCTCCTGCTTCCACCTTCTGTTAACCATCCTCAAGCATCTGTGACTTCTTCCTCGCGTCTCTCATCTCTCCTGCGCTTCATTAAAGCAGTATCTCTGGAGATAACGCTGAATGTTGAGTGAAGGCGCTCACGCGTGTTGTAGAGGCTAAGGCGGCCTGGTCATCCATCTCTGAAAGGGGGACTATCATCAAAGCCCGGCTCATCCGGGCATGGGTCCACGGCTACGTAAGGCATGGGGCTGCTACTTTATCTGTGTACTGTTATGCCGTCGGTATTTGACCGGTCAGCCCATTAATATCAACAAGATTTCAGACAAAAAATTTAATTCAATACACAGATAAGTAGGTTAGCATATATAAATATATATAATGAAGCCGCGCAGTCAGCAGGGTATTGACATATTGTGTGTGTCCCAGGCAGGCAAACTCGCCCAGCTGTGAGGGGGTGGGCGGCGCTTTGTGAGGAGAGGTGGAGATAGGGCATCAGTCGCTCTCTGTAAGCAGTCAGAGGTCTTCAGGCTCTACTAAATACTTAGAACATACCGTATGCAAATCCGTTCCGAACAAGGTCACACATAGATAACTGGGCTACCTAATGCACTAAACACTTACAGAAAATCACTGTCACTGACACTGTCAAAGTTGCAGGGTCTTCGAGGGACAGCAGGGGTTGACCCAAGGCGGGATCATCAGCCCGGCACACACAAACTTGCGCTAATCCTCTGGCTAATGTAATCCCAAGTAAAACACGCACTGCGCCATGTTAGATGTTCTGGGTAACCAAGTTCTGCTATGCAAGGAAGAACACAAACACCTGTATAGTTTTTGTAGGTTCGGTTTACTGGATAAGGTATGTGCTACCACAGAGGTGGATAGCACTGCTCCTAGCTGGTCCTGGTCAGCTTCTACCAGACGACGTCGTAGCCAGAGTGATACATTAGCAGCTTCCATACGCGTCGCCATTAAGTCGCTTGATAATGGGACATAGTATAACATTGCCACACGCTTTGCTAACTAAACTGAATAAATATAAATGGAGCACATACATAATATACATACATACATAATCCATGACATACATAATATACGCGCGCCACACCAGGTACACCCTGACACTGGCAGGTACACCTCTGACACTCCCAGGTACACCTCTGACACTCCCAGGTACCTCCCGATACTACAAGGTACACCTCTGACACTCCCAGGTACCGGTGACACTCCCAGGTACACCTGACACTCCCAGGTACACCTCTGACACTCTGGTACACCTCAGACACTCCCAGGTACACCTCTGACACTCCCAGGTACCTCAGACACTCCCAGGTACACTTCTGACACTCCCAGGTACACCCCTGACACTCCTAGGTTCACCTGACCTCCCAGGTACAAGCCGACACTCCCAGGTACACCTCCGACACTCCCAGGTACACCTCCAGACACTCGGTACACCTCTGACACTGCCAGGTACCTCTGACACTGCCAGGTACACCTCTGACCTCCCAGGTACACCTCAGCCTCCAGGTGCACCTCCGATACTCTGGAGTACACCCCTGACACTCCCAGATACACCTCTGCACTCCCAGGTGCTCCTCTGACCTCCCTGGTACACCCCTGCCTCCCAGGTACACCTCATACACTCAAGGTACACCTCAGACATTCCCAGATACACCTTTGACACTCCATGTACACCTCAGACCTCCCAGGTACACCTCAGGCCTCCCAGGTACCACCCCGAGCCTCCCAGGTTCACCCCTGACACTCCCAGGTACACCTCTGACACTCCCAGGTACACCTCAGACACTCCCAGGTACACCTCTGACACTCCCAGGTACACCTCCGATACTCCCAGGTACACCTCTGACAATCCTAGGGTACACCTCTGACCTCCCAGGTACACCTCAGACACTCCCACTGCACCTCTTGGCACTCCCAGGTACCCTGACACTACAGGTACACTTCTGACACTCCCAGGTACTCCTCGGCTCCCAGGTACTCCTCTGACCTCCCAGGTACACCCCTGACCTCCCAGGTACACCAATGACACTACCAGGTACCTCTGACACTTCGAGGGTACACCTCCAGGCACTCCCAGGAACACCTCTGACACTCCCAGGTGCACCCCTCACCTCCCAGGTGCACCCCTCACACTCCAGGTACCTCTCGACCTCCCAGGTACATCTCAGACACTCCCAGGTACCTCCAACACTCCCAGTGCCTCCAACACTCCCAGTGCACACCTCCAACCTCCCAGGTACACCCCTGACCTCCCAGGTATTCCTCTGACACTCCCAGGCACCTCTGACACTACCAGGTGCCTCCCGTGCTCCCAGGTACACCTCCCAGTCCTGGGTGCCTTGACCTCCCAGGTTCACCTCAGACACTCGAGGGTACACCTCAGGCACTCCCAGGTACACCTCTGACCTCCCAGGTACATCTCAGACCACTCCCAGGTACACCTCAACACTCCCAGGTGCACCTCAACACTCCCAGTGCCTCCAACACTCCCAGGTACACCTTGGCCTCCCAGGTATTCCTCTGACACTAGGTACACCTCTGACACTCGAGGTACACCTCAGGCACTCCCAGGAACACCTCTGACCTCCCAGGTACACCTCACCTCCCAGGTACACCCCTCACCTCCCAGGTACCTCCGACCCTCCAGGTACATCTCAGACCTCCCAGGTACACCTCCTCCCAGTACACCTCCAACACTCCCGGTACACCTCCAACACTCCCAGGTACACCCCTGACACTCCCAGGTATTCCTCTGGCCTCCCAGGTACCTCTGACACTGGTACCTCCGATACTCCCAGGTACCTCTGACAATCCTAGGTACACCTCTGACACTCCCAGGTACACCTCAGACACTCCCATCCCTCTGGCACTTCCAGGTATGCCTCTGACCTCCCAGGTACACCAATGACACCAGGTACACCTCCTGACACTCCGAGGTACTCGTCTGAGGCTCCCAGGTACTCCTCTGACACTCCCAGGTACCTCCTGACACTCCCATGTGCACCTCTGTGCTCCCAGGTACACCGCTGACACTCCCAGGTACTCCTCTGACACTCCCTGGTACACCTGACACTCCCAGGTACACAACCCAACACTCCCAGGTACACCTCTGGCACTCCCAGGTACACCTCTGACACTGCCAGGTACACCTCTGACACTGCCAGGTACACCTCTGACACTCCCAGGTGCACCTCCGATACTCCCAGGTGCACCTCTGACACTCCCAGGTACACCTCTGACACTCCCAGGCACTCTTCTAACACTCCCTGGTACACACCTGACACTCCCAGGTACACCTCATACACTCTCAGGTACCTCATCCTCCCAGGTACACCTCTGACACTCCCGTGTACACCTCTGACACTCCCAGGTACTCCTCTGACCTCCCAGGTACACCACTGACAATCCCAGGTACACCTCTGGCACTCCCAGGGAACACCTCTGACACTCCCAGGTACACCTCTGACACCCAGGTACCTCTGACCTCCCAGTTACAGCTCCGACACTCCCAGTTACACCTCCGACACTCCCAGGTACTCCTCTGACCTCCCAGGTACACCACTGACAATCCCAGGTACACCTCTGGCACTCCCAGGTACACCTCTGGCACTCCCAGGTCACCTCTGACCTCCCAGGTACACCTCTGACCTCCCAGTTACAGCTCGGCTGCTCCCAGTTACACCTCCAACTCTCCCAGTTACACCCCCGACACTTCCAGGTACACCCCTGACTCTCCCAGGTACACCCTGACCTCCCAGGTACACCTTTGACACTCTGGTTACACCCTGACACTCCCAGGTACACCTCTGACACTCCCAGTTACACCCCTGACACTCCCAGGTACACCTCTCAGCACTCCCATGCCTCGACACTCCCAGGTACACCTCTGATCTCCCAGGAACACCTCTGACCTCCCAGGTACACCTCCGTGCTCCCAGTTGCTCCTCCGATACTCCCAGGTACCTCTGGCCTCCCAGGTACTTCTCGCTCTGGGTACACCTGAGACACTCCCAGGTACACCTCTGACACTCCCAGGTGCGCCTCTGACACTCGCAGGTACACCTCAGACTCCCAGGTACACCTCTGACACTGCCAGGTACACCTCTGACCTCCCAGGTACACCTCTGACCTCCCAGGTACACCTCTGAGCCTCCCAGGTCACCTTCCGATGCTCCCGGTGCGCCTCTGACACTCAGGTACAACAATGACACTCCAGGTACAACCCGACACTCCCAGGTACACCTCAGACACTCCCAGGTACACCTCCCCAGCCTCCCAGGTACCTCTGATTCTCCCAGGTACACCAATGACACTCCCAGATACACCTCTGACACTTCAGGTACACCATTGACACTACCAGGTAACCTCTGCCTCCCAGGTGCTCCTCTGACGCTCCCAGGTACTCGTCTGACACCCCCAGGTACACCTCTGACACTGCCAGGTACACCTCTGACACTCCCAGGTACACGCCGCCTCCCATGTACAACGCTGACACTGCCACGTACCTCTGACACTCCCAGGTACACCTCGATACTCCCAGGTACCTCCTGACCTCCCAGGTACACCTCTGGCACTCCCAGGTACACCTCTGATGCTCCCAGGTACACCTCTGACACTGGCAGGTACACCTCTGACACTGGCAGGTACACCTCTGACACTCCCAGGTACACCTCTCGACACTCCCGGTACACCTCCGATGCTACAAGGTACACCTCTGACCTCCCAGGTACACCGGTGACACTCCCAGGTACACCCCTCACACTCCCAGGTACCCTCTGACACTCTGGTACACCTCAGACACTCCCAGGTACACCTCTGACACTCCCAGGTACACCTCAGACACTCCCAGGTACACTTCTGACCTCCCAGGTACACCCCTGACCTCCTAGGTTCACCCTGACACTCCCAGGTACGCCGACACTCCCAGGTACACCTCTGACACTGCCAGGTACACCTCTGACACTGCCAGGTACACCTCTGACACTTCAGCAAGCACTGGTTTAGTAATAGGGTTGTGGATATGTGGGTAGGCTACAGTGCTGTAGTAGGATCGGGAGACGCTAGGGACTTCAAAACGAGTTGAATAGGCACATGGAAGTGCTGGGATGGAGTGTGAAGGATCTGCCCTGTATGGGCCAGTCGGCCTCCTGCAGTATCACTCTTTCTTATGTTATGTTCTTATGTTACTCCCAGGTACACCTCTGACACTCCCAGGTACACCTCCGATACTCACAGGTACACCCTGACCTCCCAGGTACACCTCTGACACTCCCAGGTACTCCTCTGACCTCCCTGGTACACACCTGACACTGCAGGTACACCTCATACACTCCCAGGTACACCTCAGACATTCCCAGGTACACCTCTGACACTCCATGTGCACCTCAGACACTCCCAGGTACACCTCAGACACTCCCAGGTACCACCAGCACTCCCAGGTTCACCCCCAACCTCCCAGGTACACCTCTGGCCTCCCAGGTACCTCAGACACTCCCAGGTACACCTCCTGACACTCCCAGGTACACCTCCGATGCTCCCAGGTACACCTCTGACAATCCTAGGTACACCTCTGACACTCCCAGGTACACCTCAGACACTCCCACGTACACCTCTGACACTCCCAGGTACACCACTGACACTACAAGGTACACTTCTGACACTCCCAGGTATCATCTGACGCTCCAGGTGTCTCCTCTGACCTCCCAGGTACACCTCTGACACTCCCAGGTACACCAATGACACTGGGTACACCTCTGACACTCCAGGGTACACCTCAGACACTCCATGTGCACCTCTGACATCCCAGGTAAACCCCTGACACTCAGGTACACCCCTCACACTCCCAGGTACCTCTGACACTCCCAGGTACATCTCAGACACTCCCAGGTACACCTCCAACCTCCCAGGTGCACCTCCCGCTTTCCCGTGCCTCAACACTCCCAGGTACCCCCTACCTCCAGTTCTCCTCTGACACTCCCAGGTACACCTCCAACACTCCCAGTACACCTCCAACACTCCCAGGTACACCATGACACTACCAGGTACACCTCTGACACTCGGGGCCTCAGGCACTCCCAGGTACACCTCTGACACTCCCAGGTACCTCCCATCCCAGGTACACCTCACACTCCCAGGTACACCTCGGCACTCCCAGGTACATCTCAGACACTCCCAGGTACACCTCCAACACTCCCGTGCCTCAACACTCCCAGTACACCTCCAACACTCCCAGGTACACCCCTGACACTCCCAGGTATTCCTCTGACACTCCCAGGTACCTCTGACACTACCAGGTACACCTCCGATACTCCCAGGTACTCCGGCCATCCTAGGTTACACCTCTGGTGCCCTCAGACACTCCCACGTGCACCTCCTGGCACTTCCAGGTATGCCTCTGGCACTCCCAGGTACACCGATGACACTACCAGGTACACCTCTGACACTCCAGGTACTCGTCTGAGGCTCCCAGGTACTCCTCTGACACTCCCAGGTACACCTCGTGCTCCCAATGCACACCTCCCACCTCCCAGGTACACCGCTGACACTCCCAGGTACTCCTCTGACACTCCCTGGTACACCTCTCCCCTCCCAGGTACACCTCCAGATACCCAGGTACCTCAGACACTCCCAGGTACCTCAGACACTACCAGGTACACCTCTGACCTCCAGGTACCTCAGACCTCCCATGTCCCTCTGACATCCCAGGTAAACCCCTGACACTCCCAGGTACACCTCACACTCCCAGGTGCACCTCCTGGCTTCCCAGGTACATCTCAGACACTCCCAGGTACACCTCCAACACTCCCAGGTACACCTCCAACACTCCCAGGTACACCTCCAACCTCCCAGGTACCTGACTCTCCCAGGTTCTCCTCCAGCCTCCCAGGTACACCTCTGACACTCCCAGGGACACCCGGACACTCCCAGATCACCTCTGACACACCCAGGTACTCTGGCCTCCCCAAGTGCCTCAGACACTCCCAGGTACTCCAGACACTCGGTATACCTCTGACCCTCTCAGGTACACCATGACACTCAGGTACACCATGACACTGCCAGGTACACCTTTGACACTCCATGTACACCTCAGACTTCAGGTACACCTCAGACACTCCCAGGTACACCTCACACTCCCAGACACCTCCGACCTCCAGGTACACCTTTCACATCCCGGTAATCCACTGACACTCCCTGTTACCCTTGACACTCCCAGGTACACCTCTGACTCTCCCAGATACACCTCAGACACTCCCAGATCACCTCTGACCTCCCAGGTAAACCCCTGCACTCCCAGGTACACCCCGGCACTCCCAGGAACACCTCCGACACCCAGCCACCTCAGACACTCCAGGTACACCTCTGACACTGCCAGGTGCACCTCTCACACTGCCAGGTACACCTCTGACACTCCCAGGTACACCTCCGATACTCTCAGGTACTCCTCCGATTCTCCCAGGTACACCTCTGGCCTCCCAGGTACTCCTCCGGCCTCCAGGTACCTCTGGCACTTCCAGGTATGCCTCTGACACTCCCAGGTACACCAATGACACTACCAGGTACACCTCTGACCTCCGAGTACTCCTCTGGGCTCCCAGGTACTCTCTGACACTCCCAGGTACACCTCTGACACTCCATGTACACCTTCGACACCCAGGTACACCTCTCACACCTCCCAGGTACTCCTGACCTCCCTGTTTGCCCTGACACTCCCAGGTACACCTCTGACCTCCCAAGTACATCTCAGACCTCCCAGGTACCTCCAACCTCCCAGGCACCTCCAACACTCCCAGGTACCTCCAACACTCCCAGGTACACCTGACCTCCCAGGTTCTCCTCCCCAAGCACTCCCAGGTACACCTCTGACCTCCCAGAGACACCAGACACTCCCAGATACCTCTGACACACCCAGGTACTCCTCTGGCCTCCCAGGTACCTCAGACCTCCCTGGTACCCTCCAGACACCCCCAGGTATACCCAGAGCACCCCAGGTATGCCTCTGACCCTCTCAGGTACACCGCTGACACTCCCAGGTACACCGCTGACACCTGCCAGGTGCACCTCTGACACTCCATGTACACACCTCAGATACTTCCAGGTACACCTCAGACACTCCCAGGCCACACCTCTCACACTCCCAAGGTACACCTCCGACACTCCAGGTACACCTTTCACACTCCCAGGCCTCCCAGCAGCACTCCCTGTTACACCTTGACCTCCCAGGTACACCTCTGGCCTCCCAGATACCTCAGAACGCTCCCAGATACCTCTGGCTCCCAGGTAGCCCCTGGCCTCCCAGGTACACCCCTGACACTCCCAGGAACACCTCCGACACCCCCATGTACACCTCAGACACTCCCAGGTACACCTCTGACACTGCCAGGTACACCTCTGACACTGCCAGGTACACCTCTGACACTCCCAGGACACCTCCGATACTCTCAGGTACTCCTCCGATTCTCCCAGGTACACCTCTGACACTCCCAGGTACTCCTCTGACACTCACAGGTACACCTCTGGCACTTCCAGGTATACCTCTGACACTCCCAGGTACACCAATGACACTACCAGGTTACCTCTGACACTCCGAGGTACTCTCTGAGGCTCCCAGGTACTCCTCTGACACTCTCAGGTACACCTCTGACACTCCTGTACACCTTCGACACACCCAGGTACCTCTCCTCCCAGGTACTCCTGGCCTTGCTCTGGTACACCCCTGTTGCTCCCAGTGCACCTCCTGACACTCCCAGGTACACCTCTCTGACCTCCCCAGGTACACCTCCTAACACCTCCCAGGTGCACCTCCCGTGCCCCCAGGCCTCTGACACTCCCAGGTGCAACAATGACACCCCCAGGTACACCCGTGACACTCCCAGGAACACCTCTGACACTCCCAGGTACACCTCCAGACACTCCCAGGTGCACCTCTGACACTCACCCAGGTGCCTCTGATGATGCTCAGGTGGTATGCCCCTGACACTCCAGGTGCACACCATGACACTCCCAGGCACCACTTCAAGCACTGCCAGGTACCTCCTGACACTCCCATGTGCACCTCAGACACTCCCAGGTACACCTCAGACACTCCCAGGTACCTCCAGATGCTCCAAGGTACATCACCTGACACTCAGGTACACCCCTGACTCCCAGGTACACCGCTGACACTCCCAGGTACCTCAGACACTCCCAGGTACACCTTTGACGCTTCCAGGTACACCTCTGACACTTCCAGGTACACTTCTGACACCCAAATTTTTGCCTCTGACACTCCCAGGTGCACCTCCAGACACTCACAGTTACACCTCCGACACTCCCAGTTACACCTCCAAACACTCCAGTTACAACCCCTGACCTTCCAAGTACACCCTGATACTCCCAGGTACACCTAACACTCCCAGATACACCTCTGACACTCCCAGTTACACCCCTGACCTCCCAGCTACTGCCTCTGACACTCCCAGCTACACTTCTGACCTCCCCAGGTACAACTCTGATGCTCCCAGGTGCACCTCACCGGCCTCCCAGGTAAACCTCCCGTGCTCCCAGGTACTCCTCCCGATACTCCCAAGTACACCTCTGACACTCCCAGGTGCTCCTCTGACACTCCTGGGTACACCTCAGACACTCCAAGGTACACCTCTGACGCTTGCTCCCAGGTGCACCTCTGGCTTGCTCCCAGGTACACCTCCAGACTCTCCCAGGTACCTCTGACACTCCAGGTACACCTCAGACATAAGTTACACCTCAGACACTCACAGCTACACTCTGACACTCCCAGCTACACCTCCCCAGGCACTCCCAGGTACCTCTGGCACTCCCAGGTACACCTCCTGCCTCCCAGGTACACCTCCGATGCTCCCAGGTGCAACTCTGACACTCCCAGGTACAACAATGACCTCCCAGGTACACCCCTGACATGCTCCAGGTGCACCTCTGACCCTCCAGGTACACCTTAGACACTCCCAAGTACACCTCCTGACACTCCCAGGTACACACTGATGCTCCACGTATGCCCTGACACTCCCAGGTACACCGCTGACACTCCCAGGTACACCGCTGACACTGCCAGGTACCTCTGACACTCCCATGTGCACAGGTACTCCTCCGATACTCCCAGGTACACCTCTGACACTCCCAGGTACTTCTCTGACACTCACAGGTACACCTCAGACACTCCCGGTACACCTCTGGCCTCCCAGGTACACTCTGGCCTCCCAGGTACACCTCTGACACTCCCAGGTACACCTCAGACACTCCCAGGTACACCTCTGACACTCCCAGGTACACCTCTGGCATGGGTAACCTCTGACACTCCCAGGTACACCAATGACACTCCCAGGTACACCTCTGACCTCCCAGGTACTCCTCTGAGACTCCAGGTACACCTCTGACCTCCCAGGTACACCTCTGACACTGCCAGGTGCCCTCTGACACTCAGGTACACCTCCGATACTCCCAGGTACTCCTCCGATTCTCCCAGGTACACCTCTGACACTCCCAGGTACACCTCCTGACACTCACAGGTACACCTCTGGCACTTCCAGGTATACCTCTGACACTCAGGTACACCAATGACACTACCAGGTACACCTCTGACCTCAGGTACTCCTCTCCTTCGGACACACCCAGGTACACTCTCTCACACTCCCAGGTACTCACTGACACTCCCTGTACACCCCTTTTTGACACTCCCAGGTACACCTCTGACACCTCCCAGGTACACCCTCTGACACTCCCAGGTACACCTCTAAATACTCCCAGGCTACCTCCGATACCCCCAGGTACACCCCTAACACTCCTTGTACAATGACACTCCCAGGTACACCCGTGTGACACTCCAGGTACACCTCTCTGACACACCCTGCACACCTCAGACACTCCCAGGTA
Organism: Homarus americanus; assembly: GCF_018991925.1. Lineage (NCBI taxonomy): Eukaryota > Metazoa > Arthropoda > Malacostraca > Decapoda > Nephropidae > Homarus > Homarus americanus. Next base: position 23,822 of record NW_024736004.1, read on the forward strand.
CACCTCTGACACTCCCAGGTACACCTCTGATACTCCCTGTGCTGGCACCCCTGACACTCCCAGGTACACCGCTGACACTCCAGGTGTACACTGCTGACACCAAGCAGGCTACCTCTTGACACCCATGTGTACACCCTCAGACACTCCCTTACAGGTACACCTCAGACACTCCCAGGTACACCTCAGATACTCCAAGGTACATCACTGACACCCAGGTACACCCCTGACACTCCAGGTACACCAAAGCTGACACTCCTGGTGTGTACACCCCTGTGACACTCCCAGGTACACCCCTGACACTTCCAGGTACACCTCGACACTTCCAGGTACACCTCTGACACTCCCAGGTACAATTCCTGACACTCCCAGGTACACCCTGTGACACTCAAGCAGTTGCCACTCAGACACTCACAAAGTTGCCACCTCCGACACTCCCAGTTACACCTCCGACACTCCTGCAGTTACACCTCTGACACTTCCAAGTACACCCTGATACTTCCAGGTACACCCCCTAACACTCCCAGATACACCTCCTGACACTCCTGTGTTGCCACCCTGACACTCCCAGCTCCACCTCTGACACTCCCAGCTACACCTCTGACACTCCCAGGTACAACTCCCCTGATACTCCCAGGTACACCTCTGACACTCCCAGGTAAACCTCCGATACTCCTGTGTACCTCCGATTTCCCAAGTACACCCTCCTTCTGACACTCCCAGGTACTCCCTCTGACACCTCACAGGTACACCTCAGACACCCAAGGTACACACCTCTGACACTCCCAGGCTACCTTCTGATACTCCCAGGCACACCTCAGACACTCCCAGGCCACCTCTGACACTCCCAGGTACACCCCTGTGACACTCACAGCCACACCCTCAGACACACACTTGCTACAGCCAAGCACACCTCTGACACTCCCCAGCTACACTCTGACACTCTGGTGTGCACACCCCTGGGCACTCCCAGGTACACCTCTAACACTCACGTACACCTGATACTCCCAGGTACACCTCTGACACTCCCAGGTACACACACAATGACACTCCCAGGTACACCCCCTGACACTCCCAGGTACACCCCTGACACTCCTGGCAAGTGCTACCCTCAGACACTCCCAAGTACACCTCTGACACTCCCAGGTACAATTTCGATACTCCTGGTATGCTCCCTGACACTCTGTGTACACCTCCCCTGACACTCCCAGGTACACCCCCTCACTCCCAGGTACACCTCGTGACACTCCCAAGTACACCTCCTCTGACACTCCCAGGTACACCTCTGGATACTCCCAGGTACACCTCTGACACTCTCAGGTACACCACTGACACTGCCAAGTACACCTCCGACACTCCCAGGAACACCTCCGACACTCCCAGGTACACTTCTCACACTCCCAGGTGCACCTCCGACACTCCAAGGTACACCTCTGACACTCCCCAGGTACACCTCCTGACTTGCTCCCAGGTACACCTCTGACTCTCCCCAGGTACACCTCTGACACTCCCAGGTACTCCACTGACATTCCCTGGTACACCCTTGACACTCCCAGGTACACCTCTGACACTCCCAGGAACACCTCTAACACTACTAGGTACTCCTCTGTCACTCCCTGATACACGTCTAACACTCCCAGGTACGCCGCTGACACTCCCAGGTACACCTCAGACACTCCCAGGTACACCTCCGATATGCCCAGGTACACCTCCGATATTCCCAGGTACACCTCCGATATGCCCAGGTACACCTCCGATATTCCCAGGTCCTCCACTGACACTCCCTGGTACACCTCTGACATTCCCAGTTACACCTCCGAGACTCACAGTTATACCCCTGACACTCCCAGGTACACCTCTGACACTCCCAAGTATACCTCTGATACTCCCAGGAATACCTCTGACACTCCCAGGTACTTCACTGACACTCCCTGGTTCACCTCTGAGACTCCCAGATACACCTCTGACACTCCCAGGTACACGTCCGACACTCCCAGATACACCTCTGACACTCCCAGGTACATCTCTGACACTCCCAAGGTACACCTCTGACACTGCCAGGTGCACCTCTGACAATCCCAGGTACTCCTGTGACACTCCCAGGTACACCTCCGACACTCCTAGGTACACCTCTGACATTCCCAGGTACACCTCCGATATTCCCAGGTACACCTCCGATATTCCCAGGTACAACTCTGATACTCCCAGGTACACTTTTGAGACTCCCAGGTACTCGACTGACACTCCCTGGTACACTTCTCAAATTCCCAGTTACACCTCCGAGACTCCCAGTTACACCCCTGACACTCCCAAGTACACCTCTGACACTCCCAGGCACATCTCTGATACTCCCAGGTACACCTCTGACACTCCCAGGTACACCTCCGATACTCCCAGGTACACCTCTGACACTCCCAGGTACACCTCTGACACTCCCAGGTACACCTCCTATACTCCCAGGTACACCTCCGATACTCCAAGGTACACCTCTGACACTCCCTGGTACACCTCCGATATTCCCAGGTACACCTCCAATATTCCCAGGTACACCTCCGATACTCCCAGGTACACCTTTGAGACTCCCACTTACTTCACTGACACTCCCTGGTATACCTCTGACATTCCCAGGTACACCTCTGACACTCCCAGGTACAACTCTGATACTCCCAGGTACCCCTCTGACACTCCCAGGTCCGCCTCCGACACTCCCAGGTACAACTCTGACATTCCCAGGTACTCCTCTGACACTCCCTGGTTCACCTCTGATGCTTCCAGGTACACCTCCGATACTCCCAGGTACACCTCTGACACTCCCAGGTACTCCTCTGACACTCCTTGGTTCACCTCTGAGACGTCCAGGTACACCTCTGACACTCCCTGGTACACATCCGATATTCCCAGGTACACCTCCGATATTCCCAGGTACATCTCCGATACTCCCAGGTACATCTTTGAGACTCCCAGTTACTTCACTGACACTCCCTGGTACTCCTCTGACACTCCCAGGTACTCCTCTGACACTCCCAGGTACACCTCTGACAATCCCAGGTACTCCACTGACATTCCCTGGTACACTTCTGACTCTCCCAGGTACACGTCCGACACTCCCAGATACACCTCTGATACTCCCAGGTACATCTCTGACACTCCCAGGTACACCTCTGACACTCCCAGGTACACCTCTGACACTCCCAGGTACACCTCTGACACTCCCAGGCACACCTCTGACACTCCCATGTACACCTCAGACACTCCCTGGTATACCTCTGACACTCCCAGGTACACCTCTGACACTCCCAGGTACACCTCTGATACTCCCAGGAACACCTTTGAGACTCCCAGGTACTCCACTGACACTCCATGGTACACCTCTGACATTCCCAGTTACAACTCCGAGACTTCCAGTTACACCCCTGACACTCCCAGGAACACCTCTGACACTCCCAGGTACTCCTCTGATACTCCCAGGTACACCTCTGACACTCCCAGGTACACCTCCGATACTGCCAGGTACACCAGACACTGCCAAGGTCCACCTCAGACACTCCCAAGTGCACCTCCTGACATTCCAGAGCACACCTTTTGACACTCCATGTACACCTCACACACTCCCCAGGTGCACCGCTGACACTCCCAGGTACACCTCTGACACTCCCCAAGTACACCTCTGAGCACTCCCAGGTACACACCTCCGGCCACTCCCCGAAAGATTTACACCTCAGACACTCCCAGGTAGACCTCAGACACTCCCAGGTACACCTCTGACTCTCCCAGGTACACCTCAGACACTCCCAGGTACACCTCTGACACTCCCAGGTACACCTCTGACACTCCCAGGTACTCCTCTGACAATCCCTGATACACCTCTAACACACCCAGGTGCACCGCTGACACTGCCAGGTACACCTCTGACAATCCGAGGTACCTGTGACACTCCCAGGTACACCTCTGACGCTCCCAGGTACACCTCTGACACTCTCAGGTACACCTCCGATATTCCCAGGTACACCTCCGATATTCCCAGTTATACCTCTGATACTCCCAGGTACACGTTTGAGACTCCCAGGTACTCCACTGAAACTCCCTGATACACCTCCGATATTCCCAGGTGCACCTCCGATATTCCCAGGTACACCTCCGATACTCCCAGGTACACCTTTGAGACTCCCAGTTACTTCACTGACACTCCCTGGTACACCTCTGACACTCCCTGATACACCTCTAACACACCCAGGTGCACCGCTGACACTGCCAGGTACACCGCTGAAAATCCGAGGTACCTGTGACACTCCCAGGTTCACCTCTGAGACGTCCAGGTACACCTCTGACACTCCCTGGTACACCTCCGATATTTCCAGGTACACCTCCGATATTCCCAGGTACACCTCCGATACTCCCAGGTACACCGTTGAGACTCCCAGTTACTTCACTGACACTCCCTGGTATACCTCTGACATTCCCAGGTACACCTCTGACACTCCCAGGTACACCTCTGATACTCCCAGGTACACCTCTGACACTCCTAGGTCCGCCTCCGACACTCCCAGGTACAAGTCTGACACGTCCAGGTAAACCTCCGATATTCCTAGGTACACCTCTGACACTCCCAGGTACACCTCTGACACTCCTAGGTATTCCTCTGACACTCCCTGGTACACCTTTGACACTCCCAGGTACACCTCTGACACTTCCAGGTACACCTCCGATATTCCCAGGTACACCTCCGATATTCCCAGTTATACCTCTGATACTCCCAAGATTTGCACCTTTGGAGACTCCCAGGTACTCCACTGACACTCCTGGTACACCTCTGACATTCCCAGTTACACCTCCGAGACTTCCAGTTACACCCCTGACACTCCCAGGTACACCTCCTGACCTCCCAGGTACGCCTCTGATTACTCAGGTACACCTCCTGACACTCCCAAGGTACACCTCCGATGCTGCCAAGGTACACCTCAGACACTGCCAGGTCCACCTCAGACACTCCCAGGTACACCGCCCCAGCCTCCCAGATTACACCTCCTGACACTCCCAAGTACACCTCTGACACTCCCAGGTACACCTCCAGAGCACTCCCAGTGCCTCCGGCCTCCCAGGGTACTTCTTTACCTCCCATGTACACCTCCGACACTCCCAGGTACACCTCTGACACTCCCAAGGTGCACCTCCCCGAGCACTCCCAGGTGCACCTCCTGACTCTCCCAGATTTACACCTCTGACACTCCCAGGTACTCCACTGACATTCCCTGGTACACCCTTGACACTCCCAGGTACACCTCTGACACTCCCAGGAACACCTCTAACACTACTAGGTACTCCTCTGTCACTCCCTGATACACGTCTAACACTCCCAGGTACGCCGCTGACACTCCCAGGTACACCTCAGACACTCCCAGGTACACCTCCGATATGCCCAGGTACACCTCCGATATTCCCAGGTACACCTCTGATACTCCCAGGTACACCTTTGAGACTCCCATGTCCTCCACTGACACTCCCTGGTACACCTCTGACATTCCCAGTTACACCTCCGAGACTCACAGTTATACCCCTGACACTCCCAGGTACACCTCTGACACTCCCAGGTTCTCCTCCTAACTCCAGGTACCTCCTCTGACTCCCAGGAGACACCCAGACACTCCCAGATACACCCCTGACACTCAGGTACACCCTCACACTCCCAGGTACCATGACACTCTGGTACATCTCAGACCTCCCAGGTACACCTCCCACTCCCAGGTACACCTCCAACACTCCCAGCCTCCAACACTCCCAGGTACACCCCTGCTCCCAGGTTCTCCTCTGACACTCCCAGGTACCTCCTAACACTCCCAGGTACACCTCTGGCACTCCAGGTACACCTCTAACACTGCCAGTACACCTCTGACACTGCCAGGTACACCTCTGACACTCCCAGGTACACCTCCGGTGCTCCCAGGTGCACCTCCCAGCCTCCAGGCCTCTGCCTCCCAGGCACTCTTCCTAACACTCCCTGGTACCTGACACTCCCAGGTACACCTCCAGGTACACCTCATACACTTCAGGTACACCTCTGACCTCCCAGGTACCTCTGACCTCCCAAGTGCTCCTCTGACACTCCCAGGTACACCACCTGACAATCCCAGGTACACCTCTGGCCTCCCAGGTACACCTCTGACCTCCCAGGTACCTCTGACACTCCCAGGTACACCTCTGACCTCCCAGTTACAGCTCCGACACTCCCAGTTACACCTCCGACCTCCCAGTTACCCCCGACACTTCCAGGTACACCCCAACCTCCCAGGTACACCTGACATTCCCAGGTACACCTCTGACCTCCCACTTCACCTCTGACACTCCCAGGTACACCTCTGATACTCCCAGGTACCTCTGACACACCTCCGTACTCCCAGTTACTCCTCCGATGCTCCCAGGTACCTCTGACCTCCCAGGCCTGGCAATGGCACTCCCAGGTACACCTCTGACATTCCCTGGTACACCTCTGACACTCCCAGTAATACCGGTGACACTCCCAGGTACACCTCTGACACTCCCAAGTACACCTCTGACACTCCCAGGTAGTCCTCCGACACTCCCAGGTACACCGCCGACACTCCCAGGTACACTTCTCACACTCCCAGGTACACCTCCGACACTCCCAGGTACACCGCTGTCACTCCCTGGTACACCTCTGACACTCCCAGGTACACCTCTGACACTCCCAGGTACACCTCTGACACTCCCAGGTACACCTCTGACACTCCCAGGTACACCTCTGACACTCCCAGGTACAATTTCTGACACTTGAAGACAAGCGACAATGCCAGGTACACTCCGACTCCCAGGTACACCATCGACACTCCCAGGTACACTTCTCACACTTCCAGGTACACCTCCAACACTCCCTGGTACACCTCTGACACTCCCAGGTACACCTCTGACACTCCAAGGTACACCTCTGACACTCCCAGAAACAACTATGACACTCCCAAGTACTCCACTGACATTCCCTGGTACACCTCTGACACTCCCAGGTACATCTCTGACACTCCCAGGTACACCTCTGACACTCCCAGGTACGCCTCCGACACTCCCAGGTACACCTCCGACACTCCCAAGTACACATCTTACACTCCCATGTACACCTCCGACACTCCCAGGCACACCTCTCACACTCCCAGGTACACCTCTCACACTCCCAGGTACACCTTCGATATTCCCAGGTTCACCGCCGATATTCCCAGTTACACCTCTGATACTCCTAGATACACCTTTGAGACTCCCAGGTACTCCACTGACACTTCCTGGTACACCTCTGACATTCCAGGTTACACCTCCGAGACTCCCAGTTACACCCCTGACACTCCCAGGTACTCCTCTGACACTCCCAGGTACACCTCTGATATTCCCAGGTACACCTCTGACACTCCCAGGTACACCTCCGATACTCCCAGGTGCACCGCTGACACTCCCAGGTATACCGCTGACACTGCCAGGTACACCTCAGAAACTGCCAAGTACACCTCAGACACTGACAGGTACCCCTCAGACACTCCCAGGCACACCTCTGACACTCCAAGGTACAAGTCAGACACTCCCAGGTACACCGCTGACGCTCCCGGGTACACCTCCGACACTCCCAAGTACACCTCTGACACTCCCAGGTACGCCTCCGACACTCCCAGGTACACCTCCGACACTCCCAGCTACACTTCTTACACTCCCATGTGCACCTGCGACACGCCCAGGCACACCTCTCACACTCCCAAGTACACCTCTGACACTCCCAGTTACACCTCTGACACTCCCGGGTACACCTATGACAGTCCCAGGTACTCCACTGACATTCCCTGGTACACCCCTGACACTCCCAGGTACACCTCTGACACTCCCAGGTACACCCCAGAAACTCCCAGGTACACTTCTCACACACCCAGTTACACCTCTAACACTACTAGGAAATCCTCTGCCACTCCCTGATACACGTCTAACACTCCCAGGTACACCGCTGACACTCCCAGGTACACCGCTGACACTGCCAGGTACACCGTCAGACACTGCCAGGCACACCTCAGACACTGCCAGGTACACCTCCGACACTCCCAGGTACACCTCTGACACACCTAGGTACACCTCCGATATTCCCAGGTACACCTCCGATATTCCCAGGTACACCTCTGATACTCCCAGGTACACCTTCGAGACTCCCAGGTACTCCACTAACACTCCCTGGTACACCTCCGACACTCCCAGGTATCGCTTCTCCACACTCCCCAGGTACACCTCTGGCACTCCCAGGCACACCTCTGACACTCCAGGTACACCGGTGACACTCCCAGGTACACCCTCACACTCCCAGGTACACCATGACACTCTGGTACACCTCAGACACTCCCAGGTACACCTCTGACCTCCCAGGTACCTCAGACACTCCCAGGTACACTTCTGACCTCCCAGGTACACCCGCTTGCTCCTAGGTTCACCAACCTCCCAGGTACCGCCGACACTCCCAGTACACCTCTGACACTGCCAGGTACACCTCTGACACTGCCAGGTACACCTCTGACATAGCAGCACTGGTTTATTAATAGGTTGAGATATGTGAGACATACTACCGAGTGCTATATGGTAGAATCAGGGAGACCTTGAAAGCTTCAAGACAGAGTTGAATAGGCACATGGAGTGCTGGGATGGAGTGTGAAAGGATCTGCCCTGTATGGGCAGTCGGCCTCCTGCGTATCCCACTTTCTTATGTTATGTTCTTATGTTACTCCCAGGTACACCTCTGACACTCCCAGGTACACCTCCGATTACTCACAGGTACACCCCTGACACTCCCAGGTCACCTCTGACACTCCCAGGTACTCTCTGACCTCCCTGGTACACACACCTCCCAGGTACACCTCGCCCTCCCAGGTACACCTCAGACATTCCCAGGTACACCTCTGACACTCCATGTACACCTCAGGCCCTCCCAGGTGCACCTCAGACACTCCCAGGTACACCATGACTCCCCAGGTTCACCCCTGACACTCCCAGGTACACCTCTGACACTCCCAGGTACCTCAGACACTCCCAGGTACACCTCCGTGCTCCCAGGTACACTACAACACTCCCAGGTACACCTCTGACACTCCCAGGTACACCTCCCAGCACTCCAGGTACACCTCCGACACTCCCAGGTGCCTCCAGCTTGCTCCAGGTACACCTCCAGCACTCCCAGGTACCCCCAGCCTCCCAGGTACTCCTCTGACCTCCCAGGTACACCTCCAGCACTCCCAGGAACCCCAGACACTCCCAGTACACCTCCCCACACAGGTACTCCTCTGACTCCAGGTACCTCAGACACTCCCAGGTACACTCCAGACACTCCCAGGATGCCTCCTGACCCTCTCAGGTACCCGTGACACTCCCAGGTACACCGCTGACACTGCCAGGTACACCTCTGACACTCCATGTGCCTCAGACACTTCCAGGTACACCTCAGACACTCCCAGGTACACCTCTCACACTCCCAGGTACACCCGACACTCCCAGGTACACCTTTCACCTCCCAGGTACTCACCTGACCTCCCTGTACACCCTTGACCCCTCCCAGGTACACCTCTGCCTCCCAGATACACCTCAGACACTCCCAGATGCACCTCTGACACTCCCAGGTAAACCCCTGACACTCCCAGGCCCCTGACCCACTCCCGGGAACACCTCCGACACCCCATGTACACCTCAGACACTCCCAGGTACACCTCTGACACTGCCAGGTACACTCTGACACTGCCAGGTACCTCTGACACTCCCAGGTACACCTCCGTGCTCTCCAGGTGCTCCTCCGATTCTCCCAGGTACACCTCTGACACTCCCAGGTACTCCTCTGACACTCCAGGTACCTCTGCGCTTCCAGGTATACCTCTGACACTCCCAGGTACACCAATGACACTACAGGTACACCTCTGACACTCCGAGTGCTCCTCTGAGGCTCCCAGGTACTCCTCTGACACTCCCAGGTACACCTCTGACACTCCAGTACACCTTCGCCACACCCAGGTACACCTCTCACACTCCCAGGTACTCACTGACACTCCCTGGTACACCCCTGACATTCCCAGGTACACCTCTGACCTCCCAGGTACACCTCTGACACTCCCAGGTACCACCTCTAACCTCCCAGGTACACCTCCGATGCCCCAGGTACACCTCTGACACTCCCAGGTACAACAATGACACTCCCAGGTACACCCGTGACACTCCCGGTGCACCTCTGAGCTCCCAGGTACACCTCAGACACTCCCAGGTACACCTCTGACACTCCCAGGTACACCTCTGATGCTCCCAGGTATACTGACACTCCCAGGTACACTTGGCTTGGAGTACACCATGGCTGCTGCCAGGTACACCTCTGACACTCCATCTTGCCTCAGACACTCCCAGGTACCTCAGACACTCCCAGGTACACCTCAGATACTCAGGTACATCACTGCCTCCCAGGTACACCCCTGACACTCCCAGGTACACCATGACACTCCCAGGTACACCTCAGACACTCCCAGGTACACCTCTGACACTTCCAGGTACACCTCTGCCACTTCAGGTACCACTTCTGACACTCCCAGGTACACCTCTGAGCCTCCCAGGTACACCTCGAACACTCAAGTTACACCTCAGACACTCACAGTTACACCTCCGACACTCCCAGTTACACTCCAACACTCCCAGTTACACCCCTGACACAGTACACCCTGATGCTCCCAGGTACACCTAACACTCCCAGATACACCTCTGACACTCCAGGTACACCCCTGACCTCCCAGCTCCTCCACCTCCCACACCTCTGCTCCCAGGTACAACTCTGATCTCCCAGTACACCTCTGACACTCCCAGGTAAACCTCGATACTCCCAGGTACTCTCCGATTCTCCCAAGTACACCTCTGACACTCCCAGGTACTCTCTGACACTCCCAGGTACACCTCAGACACTCCAAGGTACACCTCTGACACTCCCAGGCACCTCTGACACTCCCAGGTACACCTCAGACACTCCCAGGTACCTCCTGACCTCCCAGGTACACCTCAGACACTCCCAGTTACACCTCCAGACACTCACAGGTACACCTCAGCCTCCCAGCTGCACCTCCTGACACTCCCAGGTACACCTCTGGCACTCCCAGGTGCCTCTGACCTCCCAGGTACACCTCCGTGCTCCCAGGTACACCTCTGACACTCCCAGGTACAACATTGACACTCCAGGTACACCTGACACTCCCAGGTACACCTCTGACACTCCCAGGTACTCTCTGGCTTGCTCCTGTTGCCCACACCTGACACTCCCAGGTACACCTCACTTACACTCCAAGTACACCTCAGACACTCAGGCACACCTCCGGCACTCATACACCTCGAACACTCCCAGGTACCTCAGACATCCCAGGTGCACCTCTGACACTCCATGTACACCTCAGACACTCCCAGGTACACCTCGAACACTCCCCAGGTACATCACCTGACACTCCCAGGTACACCCCTGGCTCCCAGAGTACCTCTGCAACACTCCAGTACACCTCTGGCTTTCTCCCAGGTACACCTCCCGTCTCCCAGGTACTCCTCTGAGGCTCCCATTTTTACCTCTGTGCTCCCAGGTACACCTCCGATACTCCCAGGTGCACCTCTGTGCCTCCCAGGTACACCTCTGACACTCCCAGGTACTCTTCCACACTCCCCTGGTGCACACCTGGCCTCCCAGGTACACCTCCGCCCCACTCTCAGGTACCTCATACACTCAGGTACACCTCTGACCTCCAGGTACACCTCCTGACACTCCAGGTACTGCTCTGACACTCCCAGGTGCACCCCTGACTCCCAGGTACACCAATGACGCACTACCAGGGCACTCGGCACTCCAGGGTACACCTCAGAACCTCCCATGCACACCTCTGACATCCCGGGTAAACCCCTGACACTCCCAGGTACACCCCTCACACACTCCCAGGTACACCTCTGACACTCCCAGGTACATCTCAGGCCTCCCAGGCACCTCCAACACTCCCAGGTACACCTCAGCTCTCCCAGAGTACACCTCCAGCTTGCCTCCCAGGTACACCCCCAACCTCCAGTTCTCCTCTGACACTCCAGGTACCTTTGACACTCCCAGGGACACCCCAGACATCCCAGATACACCTCTGACACACCCAGGTGATGCTCCTCTGACTTGCTCCAGGTACACCTCAGACACTCCCAGGTACACTCAGACACTCCCAGGTAATACCTCTGACCCTCTCCAAGGTGCACACGCCCCGACACTCCCAGGTACACCGCTTCGACACTGTCAGGTACCTCTGACTTCACTCCCATGGCCACACCTCAGACACTTTGCAGGTACACCTCAAGACACTCCCCAGGTACACCTCTCCACACTCCCAGGTACACCTCCGACACTCCCAGGTACACCTTTCACACTCCCAGGTACTCACTGACACTCCCTGTTACTCCTTGACACTCCCAGGTACCTCTGACACTCCCAGATACACCTCTGTGACACTCCCAGGTAAACCCCTGACACTCCCAGGTACACCACAGAAACACTCCAGGAACACCTCCGACACCCCATGTACACCTCAGACACTCCCAGGTACACCTCCCCAACCTGCCAGGTACACCTCTGACACTGCCAGGAACACCTCTGACACTCCCAGGTACACCTCCGATACTCTCAGGCTTCCTCCAGAATTCTCCCCAGGCACACCTCTGACACTCCCAGGTACTCTCCCAGTACTCACAGGTACACACTCTGGCATGGGTATGCCTCTGACACTCCCGTGCACCAATACGGCACTACCAGGTGCACCTCTGACACTCGAGGTACTCCTCTGAGGCTCCCAGGTACTCCTCTGACACTCCAGGTACACCTCTGGCACTCCCATGTTACACCTCAGACACTCCCAGGCCACCATGACCTCCCAGGTACTCCTCTGACACTCCCTGGTACCCACCTGACACTCCCAGGTACACCACTGGCCTCCCAGGTACAACTCTGGCACTGGCAGGTACACCTCTGACACTCCCAGGTACACCTCTCCTGCTCCCCAGGTACACCTCCGATACTACAAGGTACCTCTGACACTCCCAGGTACACCGGTGACTTGCTCCCAGGTACACCCCTGACACTCCCAGGTACACCTCTGACACTCTGGTACACCTCAGACACTCCCAGGTACACCTCTGGCTTGCTCCCAGGTACACCTCAGGGACTGTCCTCCCAGGTACACTTCTGGCTGCCTCCCAGGTACACCCCCTACACTCCCTGGAGTTCACCCCTGACACTCCCAGGTACACCTTTGACACTCCCAGGTACACCTCTGGGCACTCCCAGGTACACCTCCTGATACTCCCAGGTACACCTCTGACTTGCCTGGCAGGTACACCTCTGACACTGGCAGGTACCTCTGGCTTCTCCCAGGTACCTCTGTGTGCTCCCAGGCTACTCCGATACTACAAGGTACACCTCTGACACTCCCAGGCCCACACCGGTGACACTCCCAGGTACACCTCTCACCTCCCAGGTACACCTCTGACACTCCTGGTACACCTCAGACACTCCCAGGTACACCTCCTGACACTCCCAGGTACACCTCAGACACTCCAAGGTACACTTCTGACACTCCCAGGTACACCCACTTGTGCGCTCTGGGTTCACCCCTGACACTCCCAGGTACACCGCCGACACTCCCAGGTACACCTCTGACACTGCCAAATTACACCTCTGAGCTTGCTGCCAGGTACACCTCTGACACTGGCAAGCACTGGTTTAGTATCCAGGGAATTGTGAATATGCAGGTAAACTACCGAGATGCTATAGTAGAGATCGAGACGCTAGAAGCTTCAAAAAACAAGTTGAATAGGCACATAGAGATGCTGGGAGTAGTGTGAAAGATCTGCCCTGTATGGGCAGTCGGCCTCCTGCAGTATCACTTTCTTATGTTATGTTCTTATGTTACTCCCAAATTTTGCCTCTGACACTCCCAGGTACACCTCCGATACTCACAGGTACACCCTGACACTCCAGAGTACCTCTGACTCCCAGGTACTCACCTCCTGACTTGCTCCCTGGTACACACCTGACATATACAGTACACCTCATACACTCCCCAGGTACACCTCAGACATTCCCAGGTACACCTCTGACCTCCATGTTACACCTCAGACACTCCCAGGTACACCTCAGACACTCCCAGGTACACCACTGACACTCCCCAGGTTCACCCCTGTCACTCCCAGGTACACCTCTGACACTCCCAGGTACACCCCTGGCCTCCCAGGTACACCAGCTGGCTTTTACCAGAGTACCTCTGACACTCCGAGTGCACCTCCAGACACTCCATGCACACCTCTGACATCCCAGGTAAACCCTGACACTCCCAGGTGCACCCTCACACTCCCAGGTACACCTCTGCACTCCCAGGTGCATCTCAGACCTCCCAGGTGCCTCCAGCTTGCTCCCAGGTGCACCTCCAACACTCCCAGGTACCTCCAGCACTCCCAGGTACACCCCTGACCTCCCAGGTTCTCCTCTGGCCTCCCAGGTACACCTCTGACACTCCCAGGGAGACACCCCAGGCCTCCCAGATACACCTCTGACACACCCGATGCTCCTCTGACACTCCCAGGCCTCAGCTCCTTGGTACACTCCAGGCACTCCCAGGTATGCCTCTGACCCTCAGGTACACCATGACACTCCCAGGTACACCGCTGACACTGTCAGGTACACCTCTGACTCCATGTGCACCTCAGACACTTCCAGGTACCTCAGACACTCTCCAGGTGCACCTCTCACACTCCCAGGTACACCTCCGACACTCCCAGGTACACCTTTCACACTCCCAGGTACTCCACTGACAGCTCCCTGTTACACCTTGACACTCCCCACTCCTTGCCTCAGGCCTCCAGGTACCTCTGGCCTTCCTGCCAGGTACACCTCTGACACTGGGTACACCTCTGTACTCCAGGCCACCTCCGTGCTCTCAGGTACTCACTCCAATTCTCCCAGGTACCTCCTGACACTCCCAGGTACTCTCTGACACTCCACAGGTACACACCTCTGGCACTTCAGGCCTCACCTCCCAACCTCCCAGGCCACACCAATGACTTTTCTGGTACACCTCTGACACTCAGTACTCCTCTGAGGCTCCAAGTACTCTCTGACACTCCCAGGTACACCTCTGACTTTCCATGTACCTTCGACACACCCAGGTTTGCCTCTCACCTCCCAGGTGCTCCTGACACTCCTGGTACACCCCTGGCCTCCCAGGTATGCCTCTGGCACTCCCAGGTACACCTCTGTGGCACTCCCACAGGTACACCTCTAACACTCCCAGGTACCTCCCGATACCCCAGGTACACCTCCAGCACTCCCAGGTACAACAATGACACTCCAGGTACACCGGCCTCCCAGGTACACCTCTGCTTGCTCCCAGGTACACCTCCTTGAACGCCAGGTACACCTCCTGGCTTGCTCCCAGGCCCTCCCAGAGTACTCCCTGGGTATACCCCTGGCCTCCCAGGTACACCATGACACTCCCAGGTACACCGCTGACACTGCCAGGTACACCTCTGACCTCCATGTGCACCTCACACCTCCCAGGTGCCTCAGGCACTCCCAGGTGCACCTCAGATACTCAGGTGCATCATAGCCTCCCCAGGTACACCCTGGCAGTGCCGCCCAGCACTCCCAGGTGCCCCTCAGGAACACTCCCAGGTACACCTCTGACACTTCCAGGTGCCTCCCAGCCTTCCGTGCCTTCACAACCTCCCAGGTACACCTCCTGACACTCCCAGGTACCTCGAACACTCCACAGGTACACCTGAGACACTCACAGTGCACCTCCCGACACTCCCAGTTACACTCCGGCTGCTCCCAGTTACACCCCTGACACTTCCAAGTACACCTGATACTCCCAGGTACCTTCTTGCTCCCAGATGCCTCGGCCTCCCAGTTGCACCCCCAAGCACTCCCCAGCTTCACCTCCCAACCTCCCAGCTACACCTCGACACTCCCAGGTACAGCTCTGGTCTCCCAGGTGCACCTCCGACACTCCCAGGTAAACCTCCGATACTCCGGGTACTCCTCCGATTCTCCCAAGTACCTCCTGACACTCCCAGGTACTCCTCCTGACACTCACAGGTACACCTCAGACTCTCAAGGTACCACCAGCTCCCAGGTGCACCTCTGGCCTCCCAGGCCACCTCAGGCACTCCCAGGTACCTCTGGCCTCCCAGGTACACCTCAGGCACTCCCACAGTGCACCTCCAGACACTCACAGCTTCCACCTCTGGCCTCCCAGCTACACCCCCAGCTTGCTCCCAGGTACCCTCTGGCACTCCAGGTGCCTCTGCTGCTCCCAGGTGCACCTCCCGTGCTCTGGGTGCCTCCCAGTTGCTCCCAGGTACAACCAGCCAGCTCCCAGGTGCCCCCCTGGCCTCCCAGGCCACCCCTGGCCTCCAGGTGCACCTCAGGGCACTCCAAGTGCCTCCTGACACTCCCAGGTACACCTCTGATGCTCTGGTATGCCCCTGACACTCCCAGGTACACCGCCTTCTGACACTCCCAGGTACACCATGACACTGCCAGGTGCACCTCTGACACTCCATGTGCACCCCTCAGACACTCCCAGGTACACCTCAGACACTCCCAGGTGCATCCACTGACCTCCCCGGAGTGCACCCCTGGCCTCCCAGGTGCCTCCTGACACTCCGAGGTGCCACCTCTGGCCTCCCAGGTACACCTCAGACACTCCCAAGAGTACACCTCCTGACACTTCAGGTGCACTCTAGCTTCAGGTATACCTCCTGACCTCCCAGGTACACCAGCCAGCACTGGGTACCTCTGACACTCAAAGTGCTCCTCTGAGGCTCTGAGTACCCCCTCCTGACACTCCCAGGTACCTCCGATACTCCCAGGTGCACCTCTGACACTCAGGTACACCTCTGACCTCCCAGGTGCTCTTCTAACACTCCCTGGTGCACCTGTGTCCAAGGTACACCTCATACACTCAGGTACACCTCATAGCACTGCTCCCAGGTGCCTCCTGACACTCCCAGGTACCTCCCAGCACTCCCAGGTACTACTCCCTGACCTCCCAGGTGCACCACTGACAATCTGGTGCGCCTGGCGCTCCAGAGTGCACCCTGACACTCCCAGGTACACCAATGACACCAGGTGCACCTCCCAGCACTCCAGAGTACCTCAGGCACTCCCATGTACCTCTGTCCCAGGTAAACCCCAACCTCCCAGGTACACCTCCGCCAGTACACCTCTGGCCTCCCAGGTACATCTCAGGCACTCCAGGTACACCTCCTTGCTCCCAGGTACATCCTTACTCCAGAGTACACCTCAACCTCCCAGAAGTACACCCCTGTTGCTCCCAAGTTCTCCTCTGTGCTCCCAGGTACACCTCTGGCTTCTCCAGGGACACCCCGAACCTCCCAGATACCTCTCTCCACACACCCAGGTACTCCTCTGACACTTCCCATTTTTACCTCAGGCACTCCCAGGTACCTCGAACCTCCCAGGTATGCCTCTGGCCCTCAGGTACACCGCTGACATTCCCCAGGTACCGCCCATGCTGTCAGATACACCTCCTGACACTCCGCCTTGCACCTCCAGACACTTCCAGGTACCTCAAACACTCCCAGGTACACCTCTCACACCTCCCAGGTACACCTCAAACACTCCCAGGTACACCTTTCACACTCCCAGGTACTCACCCAGCCTCCTGTTACTCCTTGACACTCCAGGTACACCTCCCCAGCACTCCCAGATACACCTCAGACACTCCCAGATACACCTCTGGCACTCCCAGGTAAACCCCAACCTCCCAGTACACCCCCTGACACTCCCAGGTTACCTCCGACACCCCCCATGGCACACCTCAGGCACTCACAGGTACCTCTGACACCAGGTACACCTTGGCCTGCCAGGTACTCCCAACACTCAGGTACACCTCCCGATACTCTCAGGTATTCCTCGATTCTCCCAGGTACCTCTGACACTCCCGTTGCTCTCTGACACTCTCAGGTACACCTCTGGCACTTCCAGGTATGCCTCTGACACTCAAAGTGCTCCTCTGGGCTCCCAGGTACTCCTCTGACGCTCCCAGAGTGCCTCTGGCCTCCCACTTGCACCTCTGGCTTGCTCCCAGGTACACCTTCCTTGCTCCCAGGTGCTCTCTGGCCTCCTGGTACCCACCTGACCTCCCAGGTTTCTCCACTGACACTCCCCTTGAGTACCATCTGCCCGCTTGAGTACACACCTCTTACACCTCTGACACTGGCAGGTACACCCTCTGACACTCCCAGGTACACCTCTGACACTCCCAGGTACACCTCCCAGATACAAAGTACCTCTGACACTCCCAGGTACACCGGTGACTCCCAGGTACACCCCAACACTCCCAGGTACACCTCTGACCTCTGGTGCACCTCAGACACTCCCAGTACACCTCTGAACACTCCCAGGTACACCTCAGACCCTCCAGGTACCGCCCTACACTTGCCTCCCAGGTACACTCTAGGTTCACCCCTGACACTCCCAGGTACACCGCCGACCTCCCAGGTACACCTCCGACACTCCCAGGTACACCTGAGGCACTCCCAGGTACACCTCTGACACCAGGTACACCTCTGACACTGCCAGGTACACCTCTGACACTCCCAGGTACACCTCTGACACTCCCAGGTACACCTCCGATACTCTGGGTACACCCCTGACACTCCCAGGTACACCTCTGACACTCCCAGGTACTCCTCTGACACTCCCTGGTCACACCTGTTATCCCATGCCCTCCCTTACACTCCCAGGTACACCTCAGACACTCCCAGGTACACCACCTGACTCTCCAGGTTCACCTGACACTCCCAGGTACACCTCTGACACTCCCAGGTACACCTCAGACCTCCCAGGTACACCTCCCAGGCACACCTCCCAGTGCTCCCAGGTACACCTCTGGCAATCCTAGGTACACCTCTGACCTCCCAGGTACACCTCAGACCTCCCACGTACAGATCTGACACTCCCAGGTACACCACTGACACCTAAGGTACACTTCTGACACTAACAGGTACCGCTGACACTGCAGTACACCTCTGACACTCCATGTACACCTCCAGACACTTCCAGGTACACCTCCAGACACTCCCAGGTACACCTCTCACACTCCCAGGTACACCTCCGACACTCCCAGGTTCACCTTTCACACTCCCAGGCCTCACCTGACCTCCTGTTACACCCCTGACTCTCCCAGGTACACCTCTGACACTCCCAGATACACCTCGAACTCTCCCAGATACCTCTGACACTCCCAGGTAAACCCTGACACTCCCAGGTACACCCCTGACACTCCCAGGAACACCTTCGACACCCCATGCCTCAGACACTCCCAGGTACACCTCTGACACTGCCAGGTACACCTCTGACACTGCCAGGTACACCTCTGACACTCCCAGGTACACCTCCCGTGCTCCCAGGTACTCTCCTCGTCTCCCAGGTACACCTCTGACACTCCCAGGTGCTCCTCTGACACTCACAGGTACACCTCCAGACCTCCCAGGTACACCTCTGACACTCCCAGGTACACATCTGACACTCCCAGGTGCACCTCAGACACTCCAGGTACACCTCTGACACTGGCAGGTACACCACTGACACCCAGGTCACACCTCCTAGCTCTCCCAGGTCCTCCCGTGCTCCCAGGTACACCTCTGACACTCCCAGGTACAACAATGACACTCCCAGGTACACCCCTAACACTCCCAGGTACACCTCCAACACACCCAGTACACCCTCCAACCTCCCAGGTGCACCTCCAACACTCCCAGGAGCCACACCTCCGGACACTCACAGTTACACCTCCCACTTCCCAGTTACACCTCCGACACTCCCAGGTACATCTCAGACACTCCCAGGTACACCGTTGACACTGCCAGGTACACCTCTGACACTCCATGTACACCTTCGACACACCCAGGTACACCTCTCACACTCCCAGGCTCCTCTGCCTCCTTGGTACACCCCTGACCTCCCAGGTACACCTCTGTGCTCCCAGGTACCTCTGGCACTCCCAGGTACACTACTTTGCTCCCAGGTACACCTCCGATGCCCACAGGTACACCTCCCCAGCCTCCCAGGTACAACAATGACACTCCCAGGTACACCGTGACACTGCCAGGTACCTGTGACCTCCCAGGTCACACCTCAGACACTCCCAGGTACACCTCTGACCTCCCAGGTACACCTCTGATACTCCCAGGTATACCCCTGACCTCCCAGGTTCTCCTCTGCACTCCCAGGTACACCTCTGACACTCCCAGTTACACCTGACCTCCGGTACCTCTGCCTCCCAGATACACCTCTGACCTCCCAGGTACACCTCTGATGCTCCCAGGTACACCTCTGACACTCCCATACCTCCCGTACTCCGAGTACTCTCCAATACTCCCAGGTACACCTCTGAGCACTCCCAGTTCCCCTGACACTCACAGGTACCTCAGACACTCCCAGGTACCTCCTGACACTCCCAGGTACGCCTCTGACACTCAGGTACACCTCAGACACTTCCAGGTACACCTCTGACCACCAGGTACACCTCTGACACTCAGGTACACCTCTGACACTCCCAGGTACACCTCTGACACTCCCAGGTACACCTCCGTGCTCCCAGGTACACCTCTGACACTCCCAGGTACAACAATGACTCCCCAGGTACAAGCCTGACACTCCCAGGTACACCCCTGACACTTCCGGTGCACCTCAGACACTCCCAGGTACACCTCAGACACTCCCAGATACACCTCTCTGGGCACTCCCAGGTACCTCTGATTCTCCCAGGTACACCAATGACTCCCAGATACACCTCTGACCTTCCAGGTACACCACTGACACTACCAGGTACACCTCTGACACTCCCAGGTACACCTCTGATACTCCCAGGTACACCTCTGACTTGCAGTGGGCCTCTGACACTGGCAGTACACCTCTGACACTCCCAGGTACACCTCTGAGCCTCCCAGGTACACCTCCCGATACTACAAGGTACACCTCTGACACTCCCAGGTACACCATGTGCTCCCAGGTACACCCCTGCACTCCCAGGCCTCTGACACCTCATTTCAGACACTCCCAGGTACACCTCTGACACTCCCAGGTACACCTCAGGCACTCCAGGTACCTACCTCCTGACACTCCTAGGTTCACCCCTGGCACTCCAGTGCACCGCCGACACTCCCAGGTACACCTCCGACACTCCCAGGTACCTCAGACTCCCCAGGTACACCTCTGACACTGCCAGGTACACCTCATTTTCCGCCAGGTGCACCTCTGTCACTCCCAGGTACCTCTGGCCTCCCAGGTACACCTCCGATGCTCTGCACCCCTGACACTCCCAGATACCTCTGACACTCCCAGGTACTCCTCTGACACTCCCTGGTACCGCCAGCACTCCCAGGTACACCTCTGACACTCCCAGGTACCTCAGACATTCCCAGGTACACCTCTGACACTCCCATGCTCACCTCCGACACTCCCAGGTACCTCAAACACTCCCAGGTACACCACAACCTCCCCAGGTTCACCCCTAACCTCCCAGGTACCTCTGATACTCCCAGGTACACCTCAGACACTCCCAGGTACACTCTGCCTCCCAGGTACCTCCCATGCTCCCAGGTGCCCTCTGACAATCCTAGGTACACCTCCTGCTCCAGGTACCTCCAGACACTCCCACGTGCCTCTGACCTCCTTGGTACACCACTGACACTACAGGTACACTTCTGACACTCCAGGTACTCTATGACCAGGTACTCCTCTGACCTCCCAGGTACACCCTGACACTCCCAGGTACACCAATGACACTACCAGGTACCTCTGAGCCTCCAGGGAGTACCTCAGACACTCTGCCGCACCTCTGACCTCCCAGGTACACCCCTGACCTCCCAGGTACACCCTCACACTCCCAGATACCCCTCTGTTTCCTCCCAGGTACATCTCAGACCTCCCAGGTACACCTCACTTCCAGTGCACCTCCCACTCTCCCAGTACCTCCCAGCCTCCCAGGTACACCCCTGGCCTCCCAGGTTCTCCTCTGCTCCCAGGTACACCTCAGCCTCCCAGGGACACCCAGACACTCCCAGATACCTCACGGCACAGGTACTCTCCTGCACTCCCAGGTACCCTCTGACACTCCCAGGTACACCTCCCATACTCCCAGGTACCTCTGACAATCTGGGCACCTCTGACACTCCCAGGTACACCTCAGACTGCTCCCACATTACACCTCCTGGCACTTCCAGGTATACCTCTGAACCTCCCAGGTACACCAATGACACTCCCATGTACCTCTGACACTCCCAGGTACTGACCTCCAGGTACTCTCTGACACTCACAGTTACACCTCCGACACTCCCAGGTACACCTCCTTGCTCCCAGGTACATCTCAGACCTCCCAGGTACACCGTTGACACTGCCAGGTACACCTCTGACACTCCATTTTTGACCACCCAGTGCCTCTCACACTCCCAGGTACTCCTCTGACACTCCTTGGTACACCTCAACTCCCAGGTACACAACTAGCCTCCAGGTACACCTCTGGCACTCCAGGTACACCTCTGACACTGCCAGGTCACGCCTGCACACTGCCAGTGCCTCTGCTTCCCAGGTACACCTCCGTGCTCCCAGGTGCACCTCGGCACTCAGGTACACCTCCCCAGCCTCCAGGCACTGTTCTACTCCTGGTACACCTGACGCCAGGTACACCTCGTGCCTCTCAGGTACACCTCATGCACTCCCAGGTACACCTCTGAGCCTCCCAGGTACCTCTGACACTCCCAGGTACTTCTTGGCCTCCCAGGTACACACCACAGCAATCCCAGGTACACCTCTGGCACTCCCAGGTACACCTCTGACCTCCCAGGTACCTCTGACACTCCAGGTACACCTCTCTGACACTCCCAGTTACAGCTCAACCTCCCAGTTACACCTCCGACACTCCAGTTACACCCCCGACACTTTCAGGTACACCCTGACACTCCCAGTTACACCCCTGACACTCCCAGGTCACACCTCTGACACTCCCAGCCACCTCCCAGCCTCCCAGGTACACCTCTGATACTCCCAGGTACACCTCTGACACTCCCAGGTACTCGTGCTTCAGTTACTCCTCCGGTGCTCTTGGGTACACCTCGACACTCCCAGGTACTTCTCTGACACTCACAGGTACACCTCAGACACTCCCAGGTACACCTCTGACACTCCCAGGTACGCCTCTGACACTCATGGTACACCTCAGGCACTCCCAGGTACACCTCTGACACTGGTACACCTCTGTCCCAGGTACACCTCTGGCACTCCCAGGCCCTCTGACACTCCCAGGTACACCTCCGGTGCTCCCAGGTACACCTCCTGACTGCTCCAGGTACAACTGTGTGCTTGCTCCCAGGTACAACCCTGACACTCCGTACACCTGACACTTCAGGTACACCTCAGACACTCCCAGGTACACCCTCAGACACTCCCAGGTACACCTCTGACACTCCCAGGTACACCTCTGATTCTCCCAGTGCCTGTTGACCTCCCAGATACACCTGACACTTCCAGGTACACCATTGACACTATCAGGTACACCTCTGACCTCCCAGGCCTCCTCAGCAGCTCCCAGGTACTCGTCTGACACCCCAGGTACACCTCTGACACTGCCAGGTACACCTCTGAACTCCCAGGTACACCACCCAACACTCCCAGTGCCTGTGCCTTACACTGCCAGGTACACCTCTGACACTCCCAGTGCACCTCCGATACTCCCAGGTACCTCTGGCCAATCTTTGCCTCTGACACTCCCAGGTACCTCTGACACTCAGGTGCACCTCTGACACTCCAGGTACACCACAGCTGCTACAAGGTACACTTCTGACACTAGCAGTGTGACACTGCAGGTACACCTCTGACACTCCAGGTACACCTCCGACACTTCAAGGTACACCTCAGACACTCCCAGGTGCACCTCTCACCTCCCAGGTACCTCCAGCACTCCCAGATCATTTCAGACACTCCCAGGTACTCCTCTGCACTCCCTGTTACACCCCTGACTCCCAGGTACACCTCCAGCCTCCCAGGTACACCCCAGACACTCCCAGGTACACTCGACACTCCCAGGTAAACCCCAAGCACTCCCAGGTACACCCTGACACTGCCAGGTACACCTTTGACACCCCATGTTGCACCTCAGGCACTCCATTACACCTCTGACACTGCCAGGCCTCTGTTGCCAGGTACCTCCTTTCTCCCAGGTACCTCAGCCTCCCAGGTACTCTCCGTACTCCCAGGTACCTCCCTGTATTGGCAGGCCTCCTGGTTTCAGGTATACCTCTTTCTTTTTATGTTCTTATGTTGCTCCCAGGTACATCGCCTCCCAGGTACCTCAGGCCTCCCAGGTACCTTCCTGAGCAATGTGGTACACCCCAACACTCAGGTTCACCTCTATTTGTGGTGATACTCCAGGTACACCTCTGACACTCCCAGGTGGCTTTGGCCTCTGCTGTTGCACACCTGCCTCCAGGTACACCTCCAACACACCCAGGTGCACCTCAGACGATTCCAGGTACACCTCTTGCTCCATGTGCACCTCAGACACTCACAGTTACACCTCAGACTTGCTCCCAGTTGACCTCTTGCTCCCAGGTTCATCTGTGACACTCCCAGGTACATCGTTGACACTGCCAGGTACCTCTGGCCTCTCTTGGTTTTCCTTCATTTCCAGTTACACCTCTCTGACTCGCAGGTACTCTCTGAACTCTTGGCCTCTGACCTCCCAAGTTTTCTGACACTCCCAGGTACACCTCCTGCCTCCCGAGGCACCTCTAACCTCCCATGTGCACCTCCCATTCCCAGTAAACCTCTGGCTTTTCCAGGCTGGCTCAGCCTCCAGTACACCTTTGTTTTACCAAGTACACCTCAGCTTGCTCCCAGGTACACCTCAGACACTCCCAGGTACACCTCTGACACTCCCAGGTACACCTCTGACACTCCCAGGTGCCCCCTGACACTCCCAGGTTCTCCTCTGGCCTCCCAGGTACACCTCTTCTGACACTCCCAGGGACACCTCGGACACTCCCAGGTACACCTCCCTGACACACCAGGTACTCCTCCTGACACTCCCCAGGTACACCTCAGACCTCCCAGGTACCTCCAGACACTCCCAGGTATGCCTCTGACCCTCTCAGGTACACCAGCTGTGCTCTCAGGTACACCGATGACACTGCCAGGTGCCTCTTGACACTCCATGCACCTCAGACGCTTCCAGGTACCTCAGACACTCCCTGGGTGCACCTCTCACACTCCCAGGTACACCTCTAGCCTCCCAGGTACACCTTTCACTCCCAGGTGCTCCTGACCTCCTGTTCACCCCGTGCGCACTCCCAGGTACACCTCTGACACTCCCAGATACACCTCAGACACTCCAGATACACCTCCTGACTCTCCCAGGTAAACCCCCTGGCCTCCCCATTTTCATTTACTCCAGGGCACCTCCGACACCCCCCATGTGCACCTCAGACGCCTCCCAGGTACATCTCTGAGCACTGCCAGGTACACCTCCTGACACTCCCAGGTACACCTCCCAGCTCCCAGGTACACCTCTGTGCTCTGAGGTACTCCTCGACTCTCCCAGGTACACCTTTGACCTCCCAGGTGCCTCCTCGGCACTCCTTGTGCCTCCTGGCACTTCCAGGTATGCCTCTGACACTCCCAGGACACTAGCTGACACTACCTGGTGCCTCTGACCTCCGTGGTGCCTCTGGGGGCTCCCAGGTGCTCCTCTGACTCTCCCAGGTACACCTCTGTCCTCCATGCTGCCTCTGACACTCCCAGGTTTCTCCTTCACACTCCCAGGTACTCTCTGACCTCCCTGGTGCCTGACTCCCAGGCTACACCACCTGACCTCCCAGGTACAACTCTGGCTTTGTGGTACCTTTGACATTTTCTTGGTACACCTCTGACTTGCTCCCAGGTACCTCCCGATGCTACAAGGAATTGCCCTGGCTCTCAGGTCCCGGTGCCTCCCGGGTCCTGACACTCCCAGGTACACCTCTGACTCTCTGGTGACCTCAGGCACTCCCAGGTCACCTCATGACACAGGCACCTGCTGGACCTCCCAGGTACCTTCTGCATTCCCAGGTACCCCTGACACTCCTTGGGTTCACCCTGACCTCCCAGGTACAGCCGGCCTCCCAGGTCCTCCGACACTCACTGTAGCACCTGGGCTTTCCAGGTACACCTCTGACACCAGGTGCCTCTGATACTGCCAGGTGCACCTCTGACTGGTGCTCATTTGGTCTCAGGTACACCTCCGATACTCACAGGTACCCCTGACTGCCTGGTACATCCTGACGCTCCCAGGTGCTCTCTCTTGCTCCTGGTACCTGGCTCCGGTACCTCCTTGCTCTCTGGTGCACCTCAGCATTTCCCAGGTACATCTCTGACACTATGTGTACCTCGAGACGCTCCCAGGTACCTCTGACTCTCCCAGGTACACCACTGACACTCCCAGGTTCACCCCCAGCCTCCCAGGTACACCTCTGACACTCCCAGGTACACCTCAGACACTCCCAGGTACACCTCGGCCTCTCCCAGGTACACCTCCGATACTCCCAGGTACACACTCTGACAATCCTAGGTACACTGACCTCCCAGGTACCTCGAACACTCCCATTGCACCTCTGACACTCCCAGGTACCACCCAGCACTACAGGTACACTTGTGCTCCAGGTACACCATGGCCTGGTACACCTCTGACACTCCCTTGTGCACCTCAGACACTTCAGGTACACCTCAGACACTCCAGGTACAACTCTCCACTCCCAGGCCACACACTCGACACTCCCAGATCACCTCCCCAGCCTCCTGCAGGTAAACCTGACACTCCCAGGTACACCCCAGCACTCCCAGGAACACCTCCGACACCCCCCATATACACCTCAGACACTCCCAGGTACACCTCTGACAATGCCAGGTGCACCTCTGACACTGGCAGGTGCCTCTGACAATCCCAGGTACACCTCCATTCTA
>NW_024736005.1:0-19156 GCF_018991925.1 Homarus americanus
TTGTCTTGTCGCCTCCCTGCCGCGTCCAGCCGGGTTGTTGCTGCTGCCCCCATCTTATAATCCCTCACGCAAGCGGTGTTTAGCCACTGCATCTGTTCTCTCCTCCCAAAATTCACTTCAATCCTCCCTTTATTCTTCTCCTGAACCTCCTTCCCCCCTGTCACTAGCATTTTTCGATTCGATTCGGCGAAGCCACACCAGGACCACCTGTAGTAGCAACCACAACAACATGACTGGACGAGGCAAAGGAGGCAAGGGACTTGGAAAGGGTGGCGCCAAGCGTCATCGTAAGGTGCTTCGTGACAACATCCAGGGTATCACCAAGCCCGCCATTCGTCGTCTAGCTCGGCGTGGAGGTGGTAAACGTATATCCGGCCTCATCTACGAGGAGACCCGCGGCGTCCTCAAGGTGTTTCTGGAGAACGTCATCCGTGACGCCGCCACCTACACCGAGCACGCAAAAAGGAAGACCGTCACCGCCATGGATGTGGTTTATGCCCTGAAACGGCAGGGCCGCACCCTTTATGGTTTTGGTGGTTAATCAACCTGATGGACGGGCGCACACCACCACCACCACCACGACAAACAAATATACGGACCTAATTTTAGGTCCACATTTAAATCGCTAAAGAGTTGGTTAGACACTGAGTAAATCGTTGAAAATATATCCAATAACATGATCCTCTCTAATTCTGGACTTGTGGTATGAGTATAGGTTGTGTGTGAACGTGTTGGAACCACTTCCAAATAATTGTCAGTCAGTCAGTCAACATTCACCTAACCTCCAGGTACCTCACCTAACTTCCTGTAGCGTCACCGAACCTCACGAAATGTAACCCAATGTAGTTTATAATCTATCCTAACATGACATAACATAACCACGCACTATATTACTTCGGTAAGAGTAATGAGTTTTAATACGCAAAGTTGCAGTTAGCATTCATTCATACATACATACATACATACATACATACATACATACATACATACATACATAACATGCTAGTGGCAGGGGGGGATTGAAGTGAATTTTAGGAGGATAGAATAGGTGCAGTGGCTAAACAGCGCTTGCGTGAGGGACTTTAAGCAGCAACTCGCCTGGATGCGGCAGGATAGAGTCAGGTCAAGCGTCCGGTGCATGTTGGGTTCCGCCATGGTTTCTCAGTGTTTGGTCGGCTTGATTGTGTGTGTGTTGTTTTCTTGTTTGGAGGAAATGTCTTGGTATTCTTCTTCTTAGCTTGAAGTTGATTTTCTTCTAACTCTTCTCCTCTTGTTGTTCGTCTTCCTCGTGTCTGCTATCATTCTGTAAAGACTCTCTATATGTATGTAGGTATGAGTGAGTAACAGTTGCCGGTTACAGTGATACTTCATATTCGCTGGTGTTGTACTGTATGGCTTCGGTATTTCTTAATATACAAACGGCACCGTTAGGGGATTGAAGTATTTAAAAACCAGCCTACATTACTTATATATAGAAATAAATAATGTGGCTTGGACAATAATGACGACTACTCTCTCCTACCTTCCCAAAACAAGGGCTTTTCGAAAGTATACATTGGACACAAATGACTTAGTACATCATAAATTGGTGGTTTAAAAAAAGCCCTCATTAGAGAAAGGTGAAGGAGCACACAGTGAACATACAGATTAATGTTTGCACGCGTAGATCATGTAAGGTGAGATGTTGAACACCAGACACGTAGTGTAGTAACTCCCTCACAGATGGCGTTATGAGGGGCCTGATGATGTAGCAGTTACCTCACAGATGGTGTTATGAGGAACTTCACATGATGATGCTGTAGCAAAACATTCACTACGTGGTGTCGTAGCATCTTGGGGACACCACGTGGTCCACATGACTCACTCATTCAAGTGGGTGAGGTGTGGTCCCAGGCCTCTATATCGTGGAGTCTCAGGGGAAGTATAACCGGGTACCTGGGACCTCACTGTGTGAAGGTGGTTAGCTAGCTTGGGTAAGACTCAACTGCCGAGTTGTTTTTCACTGAGTTAAGCACTGTTCACCACTATTCATCACTGGTTCCATTCCTTTGCCAAATGAGGTAGTACCTTATGGCAAGAACTTGTTGATAGTCCGGTGGGGAGGAGGGTTCAGGGGAGTGAGTTGGTATGGGCCAACATATAAATAATAATAATAATAATAATAATAATAATAATTAACGGTTTATTGAAAGAGCTTGGCAGCCAGAAGACTGAAAATATACAGTTACATATTGGGGGAATGGGTTACGAATTACAAATAATATACAAGTAACATGAGTGACACAAATAAGACATATAATAACTAGCTGGGGAAAAGCTCAAACTACAGTTCATTTCAACATAGTGACAGTGCAAGGAGTAGTGTTTACTGGGAGTGAGTACACTGATTTATTACAAGTTATCGATAATTTTTACAATGGTTGGGACTGGGCTGTTCTTATAGAGATCAGTTCGTGCACGTATGGGCTGGATGCGGTTGTGGTGTCGAAGAGCAATTCTCGGACTAGGGATCTCAGGTGGTAGTAGGAGCCGGTGTCGGGGGTGGTGTAGAAGCTTCTTACCAAATTTGCAGATGAGGTCGTGGTGATGGTCAGTGAGAGTCTAAAGGGTCGGTCAGTGTTTTGAGCGCTTCTTGATATGTGGAGTAGGAAGGGTAGAGAATAATCTTGCATGGCCTCTTTTGCACTTTTTCTAGGTGTTTACGTTGTGTGGCATTTAGGGAAGAAGACCAGGTGAGCTTGGGAAGTATGAATGTTGTGTAAACACTGAGGAGCTCGTGTGCAGGAACACCGAGGGACTTGAGTCGGCGTAGGAGGTGGAGACGGAAACTGGAGGATTTGATAACTTCACTGACGTGTGGTTTCTAATTTAGTTTGTTGTCTATATGTATGTGTGTGTGTGTGTGTATATACTACTGTACTTTTTAGATCCTCCTACGCAACCTAACCTATTATAGTTAAGTATAGTAGGCTATACACTATTTTGTTAGTATGTGTTATAAAATGTAATTGCATGTTATTATTATTAATATTATTATTATTAATATTATTATTATTCTTTTTATTATTAGTATTATTATTATTATTATTATTATTTTTATTATTGTTATTATTATTACATACTAATATAATACTAAGTTGCCCACCAGATTTCCTCAGAGATGGGAGGAGCACATTGGCGGCGGTGTTGTTTATACTCCGCCCGATTACTGATTCCTATTCACCGAGCCAGAGCTGGCGGGCGGCGTGTTATGTGCCACGTTTTGTTTCCCATTGGGCGTACCGCTCAGCTGGGGAGTTGGAGATTTCATAAAAAGAAAGTTTGAGTGGAGAGCACACCTTTTCCTTCACATACAGTTATCTTAGACCATCTACTAGTATAATAGTTTGCACAAAAATACTCTACACTCTTTATAGGTTATTGTTATGTTGTTGTTTTTTTTTTTACTTCTTATCAGATTGTGCATTCAACTAATATACACTAATAGTGTGTTTATTATTATGTTTTATAGTATTATTTCGTAAAATATTGGGTAACACAATTATAGTCACTAGTATAGTCTATTATATTATTGGGGTTTATAGCAGTTTGTGGTCTAATAGTATCATGCTTTATGAGTGGTGTTCTATGTAGTGATGATTAGGCAATAAAATATGCTTTGGGTGTTTATAGCAGTTTGTGGTCTACTAGTATCATGCTTTATGGGTGGTGTTCTATGTAGTGATGATT
The DNA here is from genome assembly GCF_018991925.1 of Homarus americanus. Classification (NCBI taxonomy): domain Eukaryota; kingdom Metazoa; phylum Arthropoda; class Malacostraca; order Decapoda; family Nephropidae; genus Homarus; species Homarus americanus. The sequence goes on from NW_024736005.1 coordinate 3,730, forward strand.
AGGCCATAAAATATGCTTTTTGTTTATTGCTAACAAAATATACTTTGCTCTACCGCTGTAGTGCAATACATGGTGAAACTTACATACACCGTTAATAAAGTATTGATGGAAGAAGAAGTAAGAGGAAGAATTGTGGAGGTAATGAACAGTGAGACAATGTATAGCCTCCGGGATGGCGGCAGCGTTTCTGTTATTAATATATAATAAGACAATAGGAAAATATGTTGTTGTCTCTACCTGTATTATTACCTTTGCGATAGCATGGTTAAATTTGGGGAGGACAGAGGAAGGAGCAGGAGGTTAGGAAGGGATTGGTAGTGGGAGAGATAGTGTCTGTGATCCTCGGATCACCACTCCTCGGATTATGTCAGTTCAAGTTTAGAAGCTCAATCAACTTTCCCTGATTACGAATTGGCAACCTTTCGATTTACAACAGGTACCTACTTACTGCTACAGTAGGTAGGTGAACAGGGACCAAGGGGGCTAGGAAGAGTGTCCAAACAACTTGCCTGTGTGATGTAGTCGTGGCCAGAATTAGGTTAGGATACAGACACATCTGGCTAGTTAGTAACGCTGTACCCATACCGGAACACTCAGCATGTAAACTTTGTGATACACCTTTAAAGCACTATATTATTGAATGTGACACTGTCAAAGACATCTTGAACTATGTCATTACTTCATTGAGGACATTACATTCTTGCTCTTTATCCCAAATTGGCTAGCTAGCTAGCTAGCCCACACTGATTAGTCTACAATTACAATATGACTCCAATGTATGCTGCTGGTAAATGTGTACTGTCAATGAACCAGAGTGAAAATAAGGTCGCCTCCCTTGCTGCTGCTGCTGCTGCTTCTGCTTCTGCTTCTGCTTCTGCGCCCTTCTAAGTCCCGTTTAAGTCCCCCACCCCAGGCCCCCACAACCGCCCTTCACATCTACACCATTCTAAAACAATTTCACTCAATTCCCACAATACTATGCTAATTACACGTAAAATAGAGTGTTATCCTGCAAAACGTTGATGTCGTATATTTCTCTCTTTAAGTGATATCCTGTGGCTCCGAAAGGAGCCTGTTTGGTTAGGTTGTCTTGTGTGAACGAACCTTGGGTTCTTATTTCTTCTCTGTCTTCTTGGGGAGGAGCACAGCTTGGATGTTAGGAAGGACACCCCCTTGGGCAATGGTGACTCCAGACAGGAGCTTGTTCAGCTCCTCGTCATTGCGAATGGCAAGCTGAAGATGACGCGGGATAATGCGGGTCTTCTTGTTGTCGCGGGCGGCGTTACCGGCCAGCTCGAGCACTTCTGCTGCCAGGTACCCCATGACGGCTGCAAGGTACACAGGGGCACCTGCACCAACACGCTCAGCATAGTTGCCTTTACGCAAGAGACGGTGGATCCTACCCACGGGGAACTGGAGTCCGGCCCTGCTAGAACGGGACTTTGCCTTGCCCTTCACCTTGCCTCCCTTGCCGCGTCCTGACATGTTGCTGCTGCTGCTTTTCGTGATAGGAGTTAAATTTCCTCGGGCCACCTTGGTCTTTTATACCAAGCTCAGGATCAGGCCAGGTGGCCGTCTCGCGGACCCAACCAATGTAAGAGAGCCGTAGCTGCAGCCAGTCTGATCCTGAGCGGCCCGCTCGGTATATAAGGAAAAGTTAGTCGGGCCAGTTTTCAATTCTCTCGCTCCGCGCCACGAGTAACCGTGCCGCCATGCCTCCCAAAACTTCCGGAAAGGCTGCCAAGAAGGCTGGAAAGGCCCAGAAGGCCATTGCCAAGGGTGACAAGAAGAAGAAGCGCAGGAGGAAGGAAAGCTACAGCATCTACATCTACAAGGTACTGAAGCAAGTGCACCCCGACACAGGAGTCTCCTCCAAAGCTATGTCCATCATGAACTCTTTCGTGAACGACATCTTCGAGCGCATCGCTGCCGAGGCTTCCCGCCTGGCGCACTACAACAAACGCTCACCATTACAAGTCGGGAAATCCAGACAGCTGTCCGACTCTTGCTGCCCGGTGAACTGGCCAAGCATGCCGTGTCTGAGGGCACCAAGGCTGTCACCAAGTACACCTCTTCCAAGTAAGAGGTTACTTGTGCACAACAAACACGCCATCCCACTACTACAACTTAATCGGCTCCATCGGAGCCACAGTTACATGTTAAAGAGACAGTTACCGACAGTGATATATTGAGAGGGAAATAAAAAAAATAAAATTATAATAATCTGCATTCTCTATTGGCGTAGAAACCGGACTAAATCGAAACATAATAAATAAATAAATAAATTCTGCGTGGAGTACTTTTACACCCACTGCAAAGTGACATACATGGAGTGTGTTTGTGCTTCATTTCATGTTTGCAGCACGCCTATTTCATGTAAACAATTTATTTTATTTTATTGTATTTTATTGTATTTTCTTTTATTTTATTTATTTATTTACTTACTTATTCTTTATATATTTATTTGTTACTAGCTCTTGTTTGTTGCACCCACCCACCTCCCGAATTGATGACCTACTATACATTCGTGCCTGCACGAATGTTACCAACTTACCGTTAGGCGATTTGGGTAACCGAAATTAACGCTCTCCTACCACCAACCATTTCGATTGTCATGACAATTATCTTCAGAACAGTTCTTTGGCCCTGAGAAGGGCCGAGTTATAGATGTCTGGTAGGTTTTGTTGTGCTTTTTCTTTTTCCCCAAGGAAGAGGACTTAAGCACGCTCTCCGCGGATGCGCCGGGCCAGCTGGATGTCCTTGGGCATGATGGTAACGCGCTTGGCGTGAATGGCACACAGGTTGGTGTCCTCGAAAAGACCCACCAGGTAAGCTTCAGAGGCTTCCTGCAGAGCCATGACGGCAGACGACTGGAAGCGCAGGTCAGTCTTGAAATCCTGGGCGATCTCACGCACCAGGCGCTGGAAGGGCAGCTTCCTGATGAGTAGCTCTGTGCTCTTCTGGTAACGACGGATCTCACGAAGGGCGACGGTTCCGGGCCTGTAACGATGGGGCTTCTTGACACCACCGGTGGCTGGGGCGGACTTGCGAGCTGCCTTGGTGGCAAGCTGCTTCCGTGGAGCCTTGCCTCCAGTGGACTTGCGGGCAGTCTGTTTAGTACGGGCCATCTCGACGACGAAATAGTAAATACGGGCGGCCTGGTTGTTGTTGTTGTTGTATAGATTGTCGGACCGTAGTCCGACACGGGCCTTTGCCTATAGGCGGCCTGTTTGGTGGTTCCGGCTGGAGCTCCAGGAGCAGCCAGACCGGATTGGGATTGGAGGTGGTCCCACCTGCAGATTGGAGGGATACTGCAGGTTGCAAGTGTGAGCGGACCCCCGATCAGTGGACGCTTACCACCAGCCCCCACTCTTGGACGTGGTCAGCTTCGGAGTGGCGCGCCCCCCGAACTGGGGTCCGCACTTGCTGGGAGAGGATGCTTTCTAAGCTGTCTGGGTGGTGGGTATCGTGTGATGACCCGGAGTAGGTGGTGAATGTGGTCTGTATGGGCCTTTCGGGTTAGAGTGGCCGCTGGTGTTGTGTGTTTCTTGGGAGATTTGAGTTCTGTTTCGGAGGCTTTGTGTGACCTCGCAATCGAGGAGATAGTGTTCAAGTGGGTGCATTCCATGACGTCGTTTCCGATCATCTGCCAGGAGCACTTGTACCCTAGTCGTAGTCGGTGAAGGCTGACTTGGGTTTGTCTTGGAGTTTTCTTGTCTGTGAAAGGTGGTTCCCCTTTTGTGGCCGCCAGGTACCATTTGGCTGATTGGGAACCAGCGTTGAGTGCATGAAGGAAGCTCTTTTTGATGTGGAGCTTGGTAGTCTTTCTGAGGTGATTCTTGATCTATTGCACACTTGCTGGAACTTGGATGTGTACGCTACTAGAACGTGTAGCTGCCTTGGCTGCTTCGTCTGCCACGTCGTTTCCTCCGATCCCTACATGACTGGGAATCCAGTGTAAGACGACTGGTCGGTTTTGGCTTTGGAATTCCTGTAGCTGTGCGAGGATCGAGGTGATGATGTGGACGTTGTCTCTTGGTTGACTGTGTTGCAGCGCCTGCATGGCCGATTTCGAGTCCGTGTGAATTATGACGGACTTGTTGTGTTGTGTTGCAGCGTGTTGTAGGGCCTTTGAGATTGCTACCAGTTCTGTTTGTAGGGTGGAGCAGTCGTTGGAAAGTCTCCATTGGAGGGTCTGACCTTGGGTGTAGAAGGCCGCTCCGGATCTGTGATATTTTGGGTCCACCGAGCCGTCTGTGAAGTATGATGCTGCATCAGCCGGTGTCTCGGTGGCTATGGCTTGGAGAGATATTTTTTTGAGGTCCTCCTTCTGGAGGTTGGCTTTACTGTCGCCGAGGTCGGTGAATTTGAGTGTGGCTGGTGGAGGGCTCCATGGTGGAGGAACAGTGTAACCATTGTCTCGTGTGTCTTGGTTGTTCTTGACGAGTGTTTCTGCTTGCAGGTGTCGGATGGCCTCGCTTGCCTCGTGCGACCAGGTGGCCCCTCGCACTCTGTGGTCGAGGTGGAGGGAGGCACTGATTCGAATCTTGGCAACTGTGGGCTTGTCTGCTCTACAGATTTTGGCGAGGAGACCGGCTGTCACCTGCTTGACCCGTACTGCCAGGGGTGGTAGCTCGGTTTCCATTTGCAGATTGCAAATTCTGGTCCACATGGGTGCTCCGAGCATGGTCCTGAGAGCATTGTTTTGAATGACTTCTAGCTTAGCTATTTGGTCTTCTCTCAGTCCAATGAGTGCTGGAGCACTGTAATCTACCAGCGATCTGATGGCGGCTGTGTAGAAGGCTTTGAGCACATGAAGGTTTGCTCCTGCGGATTTGCTGGTGAGCGACCTCATTATATTGTGTCTGCTCTTCGTCCTGTGCCTGAGATACTCGAGTTGCGGCTTGAAGGTGAGTTTCTGGTCAAACCAGATTCCAAGACACTGGTGGGCGTTGGTCCAGACTACCGGCGTGTTTTGTATGGAGAGCAACTTGTCTGGTGTGTTTGTGCAGATGGCCATCGCTTTCGACTTGGCTGGATTTATCTTGAGGGCGGCCCGGCAGGCGGGCGGGCTTATATACAGACATTCTCCACCTCAGTGGCCACCTCATTGGCCACGAGTGCCGCATGCGTCATCCGCAAGCTACGCCCCACCTCCAAGAGGGAGGGACGGCCTTGGATGAACGATACTACCGCTGCGTCCACAGCACGCCACCTACTCCCACCAAACCGTGGGCGAAGCCACACCAGGACCACCTGTAGTAGCAACCACAACAACATGACTGGACGAGGCAAAGGCGGCAAGGGACTTGGAAAGGGTGGCGCCAAGCGTCATCGTAAGGTGCTTCGTGACAACATCCAGGGTATCACCAAGCCCGCCATTCGTCGTCTAGCTCGGCGTGGAGGTGTTAAACGTATATCCGGCCTCATCTACGAGGAGACCCGCGGCGTCCTCAAGGTGTTTCTGGAGAACGTCATCCGTGACGCCGTCACCTACACCGAGCACGCAAAAAGGAAGACCGTCACCGCCATGGATGTGGTGTATGCCCTGAAACGGCAGGGCCGCACCCTTTATGGTTTTGGTGGTTAATCAACCTGATGGACGGGCGCATACCACCACCACCACCACGACAAACAAATATACGGACCTAATTTTAGGTCCACATTTAAATCGCTAAAGAGTTGGTTAGACACTGAGTAAATCGTTGAAAATATATCCAATAACATGATCCTCTCTAATTCTGGACTTGTGGTATGAGTATAGGTTGTGCGTGAACGTGTTGGAACCACTTCCTAGTAATTGGCAGGCAGTCAGTCAGTCAGTCAGTCAACATTCACCTAACCTCCAGGTACCTCACCTAACTTCCTGTAGCGTCACCGAACCTCACGAAATGTAACCCAATGTAGTTTATAATCTATCCTAACATGACATAACATAACCACGCACTATATTACTTCGGTAAGAGTAATGAGTTTTAATACGCAAAGTTGCAGTTATCATTCATGCATGCATACATACATACATACATACATACATACATACATACATAACATGCTAGTGGCAGGGGGGATTGAAGTGAATTTTAGGAGGAGAGAATAGGTGCAGTGGCTAAACAGCGCTTGCGTGAGGGACTTTAAGCAGCAACTCGCCTGGATGCGGCAGGATAGAGTCAGGTCAAGCGTCCGGTGCATGTTGGGTTCCGCCATGGTTTCTCAGTGTTTGGTCGGCTTGATTGTGTGTGTTGTTTTGTTGTTTGGAGGAAATGTCTTGGTATTCTTCTTCTTAGCTTGAAGTTGATTTTCTTCTAACTCTCCTCCTCTTGTTGTTCGTCTTCCTCGTGTCTGCTATCATTCTGTAAAGACTCTATATATGTATGTAGGTATGAGTGAGTAACAGTTGCCGGTTACAGTGATACTTCATATTCGCTGGTGTTGTACTGTATGGCTTCGGTATTTCTTAATATACAAACGGCACCGTTAGGGGATTGAGGTATTTAAAAACCAGCCTACATTACTTATATATAGAAATAAATAATGTGGCTTGGACAATAATGACGACTACTCTCTCCTACCTTCCCCAAACAAGGGCTTTTCGAAAGTATACATTGGACACAAATGACTTAGTACATACATTGGTGGTTTAACAAAAGCCCTCATTAGAGATAGGTGAAGGAGCACACAGTGAACATACAGATTAATGTTTGCACGCGTAGATCATGTAAGGTGAGGTGTTGAACACCAGACACGTGGTGTAGTAACTCCCTCACAGATGGCGTTATGAGGGGCCTGATGATGTAGCAGTTACCTCACAGATGGTGTTATGAGGAACTTCACATGATGATGCTGTAGCAAAACATTCACTACGTGGTGTCGTAGCATCTTGGGGACACCACGTGGTCGACATGACTCACTCATTCAAGTGGGTGAGGTGTGGTCCCAGGCCTCTCTATCGTGGAGTCTCAGGGGAAGTATAACCGGGTACCTGGGACCTCACTGTGTGAAGCTGGTTAGCTAGCTTGGGTAAGACTCAACTGCCGAGTTGTTTTTCACTGAGTTAAGCACTGTTCACCACTATTCATCACTGGTTCCATTCCTTTGCCAAATGAGATAGTACCTTATGGCAAGAACTTGTTGATAGTCCGGTGGGGAGGAGGGTTCAGGGGAGTGAGTTGGTATGGACCAACATATAAATAATAATAATAATAATAATAATAATTAACGGTTTATTGAAAGAGCTTGGCAGCCAGAAGGCTGAAAATATACAGTTACATATTTGGGGAATGGGTTACGAATTACAAATAATATACAAGTAACATGCGTGACACAAATAAGACATATAATAACTAGCTGGGGAAAAGCTCAAACTACAGTTCATTTCAACATAGTGACAGTGCAAGGAGTAGTGTTTACTGGGAGTGAGTACACTGATTTATTACAAGTTATCGATAATTTTTACAATGGTTGGGACTGGGCTGTTCTTATAGCGATCAGTTCGTGCACGTATGGGCTGGGCTGGATGCGGTTGTGGTGTCGAAGAGCAATTCTCGGACTAGGGATCTCAGGTGGTAGTAGGAGCCGGTGTAGAAGCTTCTTACCAAATTTGCAGATGAGGTCGTGGTGATGGTCAGTGAGAGTCTAAAGGGTCGGTCAGTGTGTTGAGCGCTTCTTGATATGTGGAGTAGGAAGGGTAGAGAATAATCTTGCATGGCCTCTTTTGCACTTTTTCTAGGTGTTTACGTTGTGTGGCATTTAGGGAGGAAGACCAGGTGAGCTTGGGAAGTATGAATGTTGTGTAAACACTGAGGAGCTGGTGTGCAGGAACACCGAGGGACTTGAGTCGGAGTAGGAGGTGGAGACGGAAACTGGAGGATTTGATAACTTCACTGACGTGTGGTTTCTAATTTAGTTTGTTGTCTATGGTGACGCCGAGGAGCTTCGTGGAATCTAAAACCTGGAGTGTGTTCGGACCTAGAGTAATGGAAGGAGGTGGGACAATGTCGGAGGAGAGGTTGATGTGCATAACCATGGTTGTTGGTGGCCCAGTTTTGGAGACTGTTCAATAAATCATGAAGGGCGGTATAGTTTGGAGCAGAATTGTTGACGCTGATCCCAATGGTGGAGTCGTCGACATATTTCCAGCGAGCAGGGGTTTCTCTTAGGGCATCATTGATGAGCATAAGGAAGCAGAGTGGTCCCATCTTGGTGCCTTGGGGGACGCCACAGGTGAGTGACTGAAAGGTGGAGACAGCCAGCCCCTCGGAAGCGTACAGCTTGGCGTCGGTCACTGAGGAAGTCTGTAAGCCCTGGTATAATAAGACTTCTCCGAAGCCCGAGGTCAATAGCTTAGTTGATGATTATATTGTGGTCGACTAGGTCGAACGCTTTAGTGAAATCAATGAAGGCGACAGCTACAGACGTTTTTCGTTTCTCGAGATGGCGGTATATGTAATCGAGAAAGCTGACAAGACAGTCAGTCAGTCAGTGTGGAGGAAGTTTTCATGTTGCCAAATTGCTGAGGGTCTACTACGACTCCTGCAATATCAGCAAAAGCCCAGCCAGTCGAACACAAAACTTTCACAGATTAGGCTGGGTATTGGGGTGATTGCAATAGGTCGTAGCTGATTTAAGGATTGTGGGTTGGTTGACTTGGGCACTGGTGATACATAAGAGGTCTTCCAGTCAGCTGGGCATCTGGCTTGACTGAGAGAAGCATTGATGATGGAGCATAGGGGTTTAGCAAGCTCCGGGGAGAACTCCTTGAAGCGTTTCATTGGTAAGTCAATGGGGGTGGTAGAGCGTTTTAATTTTAGTTTGTCCAGGCGTTTTGCTATTTCAAATACTTCTACTAAGTCAGTGGGAAGGGGGGGGGGCTGGTAGGTAAGCAGGGAGAGTGGTTGTGTCAAGCCGGGGGAGCGTCTGGCATATAGTAGCGAAGTGTGTGTGTGTGTGTGTGTGTGTGTGTGTGTGTGTGTATACTACTGTACTTTTTAGATCCTCCTACGCAACCTAACCTATTATAGTTAAGTATAGTAGGCTATACACTATTTTGTTTGTATGTGTTATAAAATGAAATTGCATGTTATTATTATTAATATTATTATTATTAATATTATTATTATTATTAGTAGTAGTAGTAGTATTATTATTATTATTATTGTTATTATTATTACATGCTAATATAATACTAAGTTGCCCGCCAGATTTCCTCAGAGATGGGAGGAGCACATTGGCGGCGGTGTTGTTTATACTCCGCCCGATTACTGATTCCTATTCACCGAGCCAGAGCTGGCGGGCGGCGTGTTATGTGCCACGTTTTGTTTCCCATTGGGCGTACCGCTCAGCTGGGGAGTAGGAGATTTCATAAAAAGAAAGTTTGAGTGGAGAGCACACCTTTTCCTTCACATACAGTTATCTTAGACCATCTACTAGTATAATAGTTTGCACAAAAATACTCTACACTCTTTCTAGGTTATTGTTATGTTTTTTTTTTTTTTTTTGATTTCTCATCAGATTGTGCATTCAACTAATATACACTATTAGTGTGTTTATTATTATGTTTTATAGTATTATTTCGTATAATATTGGGTAACACAATTAGAGTCACTAGTATAGTATATTTTCGGGGTTTATAGCAGTTTGTGGTCTAATAGTATCATGCTTTATGAGTGGTGTTCTATGTAGTGATGGATGATTAGGCAATAAAATATGCTTTGGGTGTTTATAGCAGTTTGTGGTCTACTAGTATCATGCTTTATGGGTGGTGTTCTATGTAGTGATGATTAGGCCATAAAATATGCTTTTGGTTTATTGCTAACAAAATATACTTTGCTCTACCGCTGGAGTGCAAAACATGGTGAAACTTACATACACCGTTAATAAAGTATTGGTGGAAGAAGAAGAAGAAGTAAGAGGAAGAATTGTGGAGGGAATGAACAGTGAGACAATGTAAAGCCTCCGGGATGGCGGCAGCGTTTCTGTTATTAATATATAATAAGACAATAGGAAAATATGTTGTTGTCTCTACCTGTATTATTACCTTTGCGATAGCATGGTTCAATTTTTGGAGGACAGAGGAAGGAGCAGGAGGTTAGGAAGGGAGAGATAGTGTCTGTGATCCTCGGGTCACCACTCCTCGGATTGTGTCAGTTCAAGTTTAGAAGCTCCAACAACTTTCCCTGAATACAAATTGGCAACGTTTCGATTTACAACAGGTACCTACTTACTGCTACAGTAGGTAGGTGAACAGGGACCAAGGGGGCTAGGAAGAGTGTCCAAACAACTTGCCTGTGTGATGTAGTCGTGGCCAGAATTAGGTTAGGATACAGACACATCTGGCTAGTTAGTAACGCTGTACCCATAAAGGAACACTCAGCATGTAAACTTGGTGATACACCTTTAAAGCACTACTATATTATTGAATGGGACACTGTCAAAGACTTCAGGCCACCTCACTTATTGTATCTTGAACTATGTCATTACTTCATTGAGGACATTACATTCTTGCTCTTTATCCCAAATTGGCTAGCCCACACTGGTAAATGTGTACTGTACTGTCAATGAATCTGATGTATTTCTTTGTGTATGAACCTGACTGAAAATAAGGTCGCCTCCCTGGCTGCTGCTGCTGCTAAAGCTGCTTCTGCTTCTGCTTCTGCGCCCTTCTAAGTCCCGTTTAAGTCCCCCACCCCAGGCCCCCGCAGTACCCCTTCACATCTACACCATTCAAAAACAATTTCACTCAATTTGCACAGAGTGTTATCCTGCAAAACGTTGATGTCGTATATTTCTCTCTTTAAGTGATATCCTGTGGCTCCGAAAGGAGCCTGTTTGGTTAGGTTGTCTTGTGTGAACGAACCTTGGGTTCTTATTTCTTTTCTGTCTTCTTGGGGAGGAGCACAGCTTGGATGTTAGGAAGGACACCCCCTTGGGCAATGGTGACTCCAGACAGGAGCTTGTTCAGCTCCTCGTCATTGCGAATGGCAAGCTGAAGATGACGCGGGATAATGCGGGTCTTCTTGTTGTCGCGGGCGGCGTTACCGGCCAGCTCGAGCACTTCTGCTGCCAGGTACTCCATGACGGCTGCAAGGTACACAGGGGCACCTGCACCAACACGCTCAGCATAGTTGCCTTTACGCAAGAGACGGTGGATCCTACCCACGGGGAACTGGAGTCCGGCCCTGCTAGAACGGGACTTTGACTTGCCCTTCACCTTGCCTCCCTTGCCGCGTCCTGACATGTTGCTGCTGCTGCTTTTCGTGATAGGAGTTAAATTTCCGCCCGCCACCTTGGTCTTTTATACCAAGCTCAGGATCAGGCCAGGTGGCCGTCTCGCGGACCCAACCAATGTAAGAGAGCCGTAGCTGCAGCCAGTCTGATCCTGAGCGGCCCGCTCGGTATATAAGGAAAAGTTAGTCGGGCCAGTTTTCAATTCTCTCGCTCCGCGCCACGAGTAACTGTGCCGCCATGCCTCCCAAAACTTCCGGAAAGGCTGCCAAGAAGGCTGGAAAGGCCCAGAAGGCCATTGCCAAGGGTGACAAGAAGAAGAAGCGCAGGAGGAAGGAAAGCTACAGCATCTACATCTACAAGGTACTGAAGCAAGTGCACCCCGACACAGGAGTCTCCTCCAAAGCTATGTCCATCATGAACTCTTTCGTGAACGACATCTTCGAGCGCATCGCTGCCGAGGCTTCCCGCCTGGCGCACTACAACAAACGCTCCACCATTACAAGTCGGGAAATCCAGACAGCTGTCCGACTCTTGCTGCCCGGTGAACTGGCCAAGCATGCCGTGTCTGAGGGCACCAAGGCTGTCACCAAGTACACCTCTTCCAAGTAAGAGGTTACTTGTGCACAACAAACACGCCATCCCACTACTACAACTTAATCGGCTCCATCGGAGCCACAGTTACATGTTAAAGAGACAGTTACCGACAGTGATATATTGAGAGGGAAATAAAAAAAAAAAAAAATTATAATAATCTGCATTCTCTATTGGCGTAGAAACCGGACTAAATCGAAACATAATAAATAAATAAATAAATTCTGCGTGGAGTACTTTTACACCCACTGCAAAGTGACATACATGGAGTGTGTTTGGGCTTCATTTCATGTTTGCAGCACGCCTATTTCATGTAAACAATTTATTTTATTTTATTGTATTTTATTGTTTTTCTTTTATTTTATTTATTTCTTTACTTACTTATTCTTTATATATTTATTTGTTACTAGCTCTTGTTTGTTGCACCCACCCACCTCCCGAATTGATGACCTACTATACAATCGTACCTCCACGAATGTTACCAACTTACCGTTAGGCGATTTGGGTAACCGAAATTAACGCTCTCCGACCACCAACCATTTCGATTGTCATGAAAATTATCTTCAGAACAGTTCTTTGGCCCTGAGAAGGGCCGAGTTATAGATGTCTGGTAGGTTTTGTTGTGCTTTTTGTTTTTCCCCAAGGAAGAGGACTTAAGCACGCTCTCCGCGGATGCGCCGGGCCAGCTGGATGTCCTTGGGCATGATGGTAACGCGCTTGGCGTGAATGGCACACAGGTTGGTGTCCTCGAAAAGACCCACCAGGTAAGCCTCAGAGGCTTCCTGCAGAGCCATGACGGCAGACGACTGGAAGCGCAGGTCAGTCTTGAAATCCTGGGCGATCTCACGCACCAGGCGCTGGAAGGGCAGCTTCCTGATGAGTAGCTCTGTGCTCTTCTGGTAACGACGGATCTCACGAAGGGCGACGGTTCCGGGCCTGTAACGATGGGGCTTCTTGACACCACCGGTGGCTGGGGCGGACTTGCGAGCTGCCTTGGTGGCAAGCTGCTTCCGTGGAGCCTTGCCTCCAGTGGACTTGCGGGCAGTCTGTTTAGTACGGGCCATCTCGACGACGAAATAGTAAATACGGGCGGCCTGGTTGTTGTTGTTGTATAGATTGTCGGACCGTAGTCCGACACGGGCCTTTGCCTATAGGCGGCCCGTTTGGTGGTTCCGGCTGGAGCTCCAGGAGCAGCCAGACCGGATTGGGATTGGAGGTGGTCCCACCTGCAGATTGGAGGGATACTGCAGGTTGCAAGTGTGAGCGGACCCCCGATCAGTGGACGCTTACCACCGGCCCCCACTCTTGGACGTGGTCAGCCTCGGAGTGGCGCGCCCCCCGAACTGGGGTCCGCACTTGCTGGGAGAGGATGCTTTCTAAGCTATCTGGGTGGTGGGTATCGTGTGATGACCCGGAGTAGGTGGTGAATGTGGTCTGTGTGGGCCTTTCGGGTTAGAGTGGCCGCTGGTGTTGTGTGTGTTTCTTGGGAGATTTGAGTTCTGTCTCGGGGGCTTTGTGTGACCTCGCAATCGAGGAGATAGTGTTCAAGTGGGTTGGCTGCTGGCTCCTGACAGTAGGTGCATTCCATGACGTCGTTTCCGATCATCTGCCAGGAGCACTTGTACCCTAGTCGTAGTCGGTGAAGGCTGACTTGGGTTTGTCTTGGAGTTTTCTTGTCTGCGAAAGGTGGTTCCCCTTTTGTGGCCGCCAGGTACCATTTGGCTGATTGGGAACCAGCGTTGAGTGCGTGAAGGAAGCTCTTTTTGATGTGGAGCTTGGTAGTCTTTCTGAGGTGATTCTTGATCTGTTGCACGCTTGCTGGAACTTGGATGTGTACGCTACTGGAACGTGTAGCTGCCTTGGCTGCTTCGTCTGCCACGTCGTTTCCTCCGATCCCTACATGACTGGGAATCCAGTGTAAGACGACTGGTCGGTTTTGGCTTTGGAATTCCTGTAGCTGTGCGAGGATCGAGGTGATGATGTGGACGTTGTCTCTTGGTTGACTGTGTTGCAGCGCCTGCATGGCCGATTTCGAGTCCGTGTGAATTATGACGGACTTGTTGTGTTGTGTTGCAGCGTGTTGTAGGGCCTTTGAGATTGCTACCAGTTCTGTTTGTAGGGTGGAGCCGTCGTTGGAAAGTCTCCATTGGAGGGTCTGACCTTGGGTGTAGAAGGCCGCTCCGGATCTATGATGTTTTGGGTCCACCGAGCCGTCTGTGAAGTATGATGCTGCATCAGCCGGTGTCTCGGTGGCTATGGCTTGGAGAGATATTTTTTTGAGGTCCTCTTTCTGGAGGTTGGCTTTACTGTCGCCGAGGTCGGTGAATTTGAGTGTGGCTGGTGGAGGGCTCCATGGTGGAGGAACGGTGTAACCATTGTCTCGTGTGTCTTGGTTCTTCTTGACGAGTGTTTCTGCTTGCAGGTGTCGGATGTCCTCGCTTGCCTCGTGCGACCAGGTGGCCCCTCGCACTCTGTGGTCGAGGTGGAGGGAGGCACTGATTCGAATCTTGGCAACTGTGGGCTTGTCTGCTCTACAGATTTTGGCGAGGAGACCGGCTGTCACCTGCTTGACTCGTACTGCCAGGGGTGGTAGCTCGGTTTCCATTTGCAGATTGCAGATTCTGGTCCACATGGGTGCTCCGAGCATGGTCCTGAGAGCATTGTTTTGAATGACTTCTAGCTTAGCTGTTTGGTCTTCTCTCAGTCCAATGAGTGCTGGAGCACTGTAATCTACCAGCGATCTGATGGCGGCTGTGTAGTAGGCTTTGAGCACATGAAGGTTTGCTCCTGCGGATTTGCTGGTGAGCGACCTTATTATATTGTGTCTGCTCTTCGTCCTGTGCCTGAGATACTCGAGTTGCGGCTTGAAGGTGAGTTTCTGGTCAAACCAGATTCCAAGACACTGGTGGGCGTTGGTCCAGACTACCGGCGTGTTTTGTATGGAGAGCAACTTGTCTGGTGTGTCTGTGCAGATGGCCATCGCTTTCGACTTGGCTGGATTTATCTTGAGTCCAAGTCTGTTGCACTCCTCTTCTATAAGTTGGAGTGCGTGTTGCGTGTTGGCTAGTCTGTTCGATCCTCTTACTATGAGCTGTAAGTCGTCTGCATAGCATAGGAGCTTGGCTGTTTGTCTGAAGGGAAGTTTGACTAGATTTTCCATCAGGACATTGAACAGCATTGGACTGAGGATGCCTCCTTGTGGGGTTCCGTTTTCGTGGACCCTGTAGCTTGAGGTTGCTCCTGAAAGCGTACTCGTGCTTCTCTCTGTGTGAGGTAGTTCTGGATCCACCCCAGCAACCTTCCTTTGACGCCTTTTTTAGCGAGCGTAGTTGTAATGGCCAAAGGATTTGCTAGTTCGAAGGCTTTCTCCAGGTCGAGGAAGACCACCAGAGCTGGTTTGTTGTCCACTGTGCTGAGTATCTCGGCGATGTTGTTGCCTGTGCCGGTGTTCTCGGTGTAAGCAAAGATGTGAGGGTGTGGGCTGCCTACTTTCCACTTGAGTCGGTTGAGAGCCATTCTTTCTCCGGTCTTCCCTATGCAGCTGAGAAGGGAGATGGGCCTCGGCTTGTCTGGTTCTCTGGGCTTCGGAATGGGCTGTATATCTGCCTTC
>NW_024736006.1:0-14667 GCF_018991925.1 Homarus americanus
ACACTACCTGGCTGTGTACAGTGTAGAGCGACACACTACCTGGCTGTGTAGTGTAGAGCGACACACTACCTGGCTGTGTAGTGTAGAGCGACACACTACCTGGCTGTGTAGTGTAGAGCGACACACTACCTGGCTGTGTAGTGTAGAGCGACACACTACCTGGCTGTGTAGTGTAGAGCGACACACTACCTGCCTGTGTAGTGTAGAGCGACACACTACCTGGCTGTGTAGTGTAGAGCGACACACTACCTGGCTGTGTAGTGTAGAGCGACACACTACCTGGCTGTGTAGTGTAGAGCGACACACTACCTGGCTGTGTAGTGTAGAGCGACACACTACCTGGCTGTGTACAGTGTAGAGCGACACACTACCTGGCTGTGTGCAGTGTAGAGCGACACACTACCTGGCTGTGTACAGTGTAGAGCGAAACACTACCTGGCTGTGTACAGTGTAGAGCGACACACTACCTGGCTGTGTACAGTGTAGACTCTACAGGATCGTTTATGGCCAGTCAAAAGCTTCTAGAAAAGATAAATACATAGAAGTTTTCACTAAAGGCCAATTATCCCTATTCAGTGTAACATACAGTATATATTAGGTGGAGTTCCGCTTTCATTTGTTTGTTTTCGTATTATTTAAGTCATTTATTTGTTAACATTTAGGTTAGAATAAGTAAATATTATACAAAACAAACCATTGAAAAACTCACAAGTGAATTTGTAACATATAATCAAGTCGAGATAATATTACCAATACCACGTGCTGGTCAAGCTCCGAAAGAGTTGTCCGGGGGTCTAGCTAACCTCTGGTCGGGGCTTGACCAGCACGAAAAAAAAAAAAAAACATTTTTTTACTAAACGTGATTTTGGCAACCTGTGGTGTAATAGTCAGCATGCTCGCCTTGCAAGCGAGTGGACCCCTGTTCGATTCCCGGACAGAGTGAAACTATGAGCATTTTTTTTACGTCATTTGGCTTTCTATTTACGAGTAAATGGGAACCTGGATGTTAATCGATTTGCGGATCTTATTCTGGAATAATGGTTAGCCAGTGCAGTTGCCGAGTTGTCCGGTCTTCTCGGACTATTCATTGAAACTGCGTCATACAACTCGTTATCTTAGGGTGTGGTTGTGGTGTTGGCGACAGATTCTGACACCTTAAACAAATTCACGCCTAGGTTGCTCTAGAGCCGGCCATCCTCGTACACGAAGGACAACCATTATTGTTACGTGTGTAATATTACCATCACTACCACAACCAGCATTATCACTACTATTGTCATCTTCTCAACTATCATCATTCCTACCCTCTTCCTCCTCCTGCCTCCATATTTTAATAATTATCGTCTCAATTATTATTATTATCATCATTATTTATATTATTATTATTACCGTATTATTATAATTATTAACAATACAACATGTGGCTGCAACGACAGTAGAAATTAGAAAAAGATAAAAAGTTGTATTAAATTAACAATTAAAACACAAACAAGAACCACAGGTACAAGTCGATCAGTTTTTTATCATAAGAGAGAGAGAGAGAGAGAGAGAGAGAGAGAGAGAGAGTCCCTGGCTCACTGTTACGTTATGAAAAAGTTGTTGGCAAATATATGGTATGAAAACTGTGTTGATACTCTCTCTCTCTCTCTCTCTCTGTGTCTCTCTCTCTCTCACACACACACACCAACCACAAACAAACAACACATCACAAACAAACAAGCAAGCAACAACACAACACAAACAATAATGACACCACAAAAAACATCATTCTAAAAAACAAACAATAAAACAAAAAAAAACAATAAAACAAACAAACATACCAACAAACAATAAAACAAAATACAAACAAACAAACAATAAAACAAACAAACATACATAAAAACAATCAAACAAACATAAAAACAATAAAAAAAACAGACCCTCTTCAACAAACCACCACCACCAAGGACTTCACTAACCTACCACCTCCACCACCACCTCCTACAACACTATTTATAGTCCCAAAACTTCCCAAAGGTCACTCCTGCCTCGGTGACCTTTGGGGGTTAACACTGCCCACTGGTCTAGATCTGGCGAGAAAACTGCCCCCACCCAAAGGTCACTTGTTGGGTGTCACAAAGCGCCTGCTGGGTGATTTAGGTGAGTCTTCCCCCGCCCTCCCCCATCCCCCCTCTCCAACCCAGGGTCACAGAGTGTAAGGTTAAGGCGTTTGAATTTTAATTTAGTTGATGATGATATAATGCAGAGGAGGAGGAGGAGGAGAAAAAGAAGAACAAGAACAAGAAGAACAAGAAGAACAAGAACAAGAAGAACAAGAAGAACAAGAACAAGAAGAACAAGAAGAACAAGAACAAGAAGAACAAGAAGAACAAGAACAAGAACAAGAAGAACAAGAACAAGAAGAAGGCTAGATTACGTTAGGTTACGTTAGGTTAGGTTAGGCTAGACTAGGTTAAGTTAGGTTAGGTCTGGTCAGGTTACATTATGCATGAAGGTATTCATTTATATGTATATTTATGATCTACAGGATCGTTTATGGCCAGTCAAAAGCTTCCAGAAAAGATAAATACATAGAAGTTATCACTAATGGCCAATTATCCCTATTTAGTGTAACATACAGTATATATTAGGTCGAGTTCCGCTTTTATTTGTTTGTTTTCGTATTATTTAAGTCATTTATTTGTTAACATTTAGCTTAGAATAAGTAAATAGTATACAAAACAAAACATTGAAAAACTCACAAGTGAATTTGTAACATATAATCAAGTCGAGATAATATTACCAATACCACGTGCTGGTCAAGCTCCGAAAGAGTTGTCCGGGGGTCTAGCTAACCTCTGGTCGGGGCTTGACCAGCACGAAAAAAAAAAAAAAATTTTACTAAACGTGATTTTGGCAACCTGTGGTGAAATAATCAGCCTGCTCGCCTTGCAAGGGAGTGGACCCATGTTCGATTCCCGGACAGAGTGAAACTATGAGCATTTTTTTTACGTCATTTGGCTTTCTATTTACCAGTAAATGTGAACCTGGATGTTAATCGATTTGCGGATCTTATTCTGGAATCATGGTTAGCCAGTGCAGTTGCCGAGTTGTCCGGTCTTCTCGGACTATTCATTGAAACTGGGTCATACAACTCGTTAACTTAGGGTGTGGTTGTGGTGTTGGCGACAGATTCTAACACCTTAAACAAATTCACGCCTAGGTTGCTCTAGAGCCGGCCATCCTCGTACACAAAGGGCAACCATTATTGTTACGTGTATAATATTACCATCACTACCACAACCAGCATTATCACTACTATTGTCATCTTCTCAACTATCATCATTCCTTCCCTCTTCCTCCTCCTGCCTCCATATTTTAATAATTATCGTCTCAATTATTATTTTTATTATTATTATTACCGGATTATTATTATTATTTTTTATTATTATTATTATTATTATTATTATTAACAATACAACATGTGGCTGGAACAACAGTAGAAATTAGAAATACGATAAAAAGTTGTATTAAATTAACAATTAAAACACAAACAAGAACCACAGGTACAAGTCGATCAGTTTTTTATCATAAGAGAGAGAGAGAGAGAGAGAGAGAGAGAGAGAGAGAGAGTCCCTGGCTCACTGTTACGTTATGACAAAGTTGTTGGTAAATATATGGTATGGAAATTGTGTTGATTCTCTCTCTCTCTCTCTCTCTCACACACCAACCACAAACAAACAACACATCACAAACAAACAAGCAAGCAACAACACAACACAAACAATAATGACACCACAAAAAACATCATTCTAAAAAACAAACAATAAAACAAACATACCAACAAACAATCAAACAAACAAGCAATCAAACAAACAAACAATATATCGAACAAACGAACAATAAAACAAAACAAACAAACAAACAATAAAACAAACAAACATACATAAAAACAATCAAACAAACTTAAAAACAATAAAAAAACAGACCCTCTTCAACAAACCACCACCACCAAGGACTTCACTAACCTACCACCTCCACCACCACCTCCTACAACACTATTTATAATCCCAAAAATTCCCAAAGGTCACTCCTGCCTCGGTGACCTTTGGGGGTTAACACTGCCCACTGGTCTAGATCTGGCGAATAAACTGCCCCCACCCAAAGGTCACTTGTTGGGTGTCACAAAGCGCCTGCTGGGTGATTTAGGTGAGTCTTCCCCCGCCCTCCCCCATCCCCCCTCTCCAACCCAGGGTCACAGTGTGTAAGGTTAAGGCGTTTGAATTTTAATTTAGTTGATGATGGTATAATGCAGAGGAGGAGGAGGAGGAGGGGGAGGAGGAGGAGGAGAAAAAGAAGGAGAGGAGGAGGAGGAGGAGGGGGAGGAGGAGGAGGAGAAAAAGAAGGAGGAGAAAAAGAAGAAGAAGAAGAAGAACAACAACAACAACAACAACAACAAGGCTAGATTACGTTAGGTTACGTTAGGTTAGGTTAGGCTAGATTAGGTTAAGTTAGGTTAGGTCTGGTCAGGTTGCATTATGCATGAAGGTATTCATTTATATGTATATTTATGATCTACAGGATCGTTTATGGCCAGTCAAAAGCTTCCAGAAAAGATAAATACATAGAAGTTATCACTAATGGCCAATTATCCCTATTTAGTGTAACATACAGTATATATTAGGTCGAGTTCCGCTTTTATTTGTTTGTTTTCGTATTATTTAAGTCATTTATTTGTTAACATTTAGCTTAGAATAAGTAAATAGTATACAAAACAAAACATTGAAAAACTCACAAGTGAATTTGTAACATATAATCAAGTCGAGATAATATTACCAATACCACGTGCTGGTCAAGCTCCGAAAGAGTTGTCCGGGGGTCTAGCTAACCTCTGGTCGGGGCTTGACCAGCACGAAAAAAAAAAAAAAAATTTTACTAAACGTGATTTTGGCAGCCTGTGGTGTAATAGTCAGCATGCTCGCCTTGCAAGCGAGTGGACCCCTGTTCGATTCCCGGACAGAGTGAAACTATGAGCATTTTTTTTTACGTCATTTGGCTTTCTATTTACCAGTAAATGGGAAGCTGGATGTTAATCGATTTGCGGATCTTATTCTGGAATAATGGTTAGCCAGTGCAGTTGCCGAGTTGTCCGGTCTTCTCGGACTATTCATTGAAACTGGGTCATACAACTCGTTAACTTAGGGTGTGGTTGTGGTGTTGGCGACAGATTCTAACACCTTAAACAAATTCACGCCTAGGTTGCTCTAGAGCCGGCCATCCTCGTACACAAAGGGCAACCATTATTGTTACGTGTATAATATTACCATCACTACCACAACCAGCATTATCACTACTATTGTCATCTTCTCAACTATCATCATTCCTTCCCTCTTCCTCCTCCTGCCTCCATATTTTAATAATTATCGTCTCAATTATTATTTTTATTATTATTATTACCGGATTATTATTATTATTTTTTATTATTATTATTATTATTATTATTATTAACAATACAACATGTGGCTGGAACAACAGTAGAAATTAGAAATACGATAAAAAGTTGTATTAAATTAACAATTAAAACACAAACAAGAACCACAGGTACAAGTCGATCAGTTTTTTATCATGAGAGAGAGAGAGAGAGAGAGAGAGAGAGTCCCTGGCTCACTGTTACGTTATGACAAAGTTGTTGGTAAATATATGGTATGGAAATTGTGTTGATACTCTCTCTCTCTCTCTCTCTCTCTCTCTCTCTCTCTGTGTCTCTCTCTCTCTCACACACACACACCAACCACAAACAAACAACACATCACAAACAAACAAGCAAGCAACAACACAACACAAACAATAATGACACCACAAAAAACATCATTCTAAAAAACAAACAATAAAACAAACATACCAACAAACAATCAAACAAACAAGCAATCAAACAAACAAACAATATATCGAACAAACGAACAATAAAACAAAACAAACAAACAAACAATAAAACAAACAAACATACATAAAAACAATCAAACAAACTTAAAAACAATAAAAAAACAGACCCTCTTCAACAAACCACCACCACCAAGGACTTCACTAACCTACCACCTCCACCACCACCTCCTACAACCCTATTTATAATCCCAAAACTTCCCAAAGGTCACTCCTGCCTCGGTGACCTTTGGGGGTTAACACTGCCCACTGGTCTAGATCTGGCGAGAAAACTGCCCCCACCCAAAGGTCACTTGTTGGGTGTCACAAAGCGCCTGCTGGGTGATTTAGGTGAGTCTTCCCCCGCCCTCCCCCATCCCCCCTCTCCAACCCAGGGTCACAGTGTGTAAGGTTAAGGCGTTTGAATTTTAATTTAGTTGATGATGGTATAAAGCAGAGGAGGAGGAGGAGGAGGAGGAGGAGGCAAGAACAAGAAGAACAAGAACAAGGCTAGATTACGTTAGGTTAGGTTAGGTTAGGTTAGGTTAGGCTAGATTAGGTTAAGTTAGGTTAGGTCTGGTCAGGTTACATTATGCATGAAGGTATTCATTTATATGTATATTTATGATCTACAGGATCGTTTATGGCCAGTCAAAAGCTTCCAGAAAAGATAAATACCTAGAAGTTATCACTAATGGCCAATTATCCCTATTTAGTGTAACATACAGTATATATTAGGTGGAGTTCCGCTTTTATTTGTTTGTTTTCGTATTATTTAAGTCACTTATTTGTTAACATTTAGCTTAGAATAAGTAAATATTATACAAAACAAAACATTGAAAAACTCACAAGTGAATTTGTAACATATAATCAAGTCCAGATAATATTACCAATACCACGTGCTGGTCAAGCTCCGAAAGAGTTGTCCGGGGGTCTAGCTAACCTCTGGTCGGGGCTTGACCAGCACGAAAAAAAAAAAAAAACATTTTTACTAAACGTGATTTTGGCAACCTGTGGTGTAATAGTCAGCATGCTCGCCTTCGAAGCGAGTGGACCCCTGTTCGATTCCCGGACGGAGTGAAACTATGAGCATTTTTTTTTACGACATTTGGCTTTCTATTTACCAGTAAATGGGAACCTAGATGTTAATCGATTTGCGGATCTTATTCTGGAATAATGGTTAGCCAGTGCAGTTGCCGAGTTGTCCGGTCTTCTCGGACTATTCATTGAAACTGGGTCATACAACTCGTTATCTTAGGGTGTGGTTGTGGTGTTGGCGACAGATTCTAACACCTTAAACAAATTCACGCCTAGGTTACTGTAGAGCCGGCCAACCTCGTACACAAAGGGCAACCATTATTGTTACGTGTGTAATATTACCATCACTACCACAACCAGCATTATCACTACTATTGTCATCTTCTCAACTATCATCATTCCTTCCCTCTTCCTCCTCCTGCCTCCATATTTTAATAATTATCGTCTCATTTATTATTATTATCATCATTATTTTTATTATTATAAATACCGTATTATTATTATTAGTATTATTATTATTAACAATACAACATGTGGCTGGAACAACAGTAGAAATTAGAAATAAGAGAAAAAGTTGTATTAAATTAACAATTAAAACACAAACAAGAACCACAGGTACAAGTCGATCAGTTTTTTATCATAAGAGAGAGAGAGAGAGAGAGAGAGTCCCTGGCTCACTGTTACGTTATGACAAAGTTGTTGGTAAATATATGGTATGGAAATTGTGTTGATACTCTCTCTCTCTCTCTCTCTCTCTCTCTCTCTCTCTCTCTCTCTCTCTCACACACACCAACCACAAACAAACAACACATCACAAACAAACAAGCAAGCAACAACACAACACAAACAATAATGACACCACAAAAAACATCATTCTAAAAAACAAACAATAAAACAAACAAAAACAAACAAAAACAATCAAACATACCAACAAACAATAAAACAAACAAACATACATAAAAACAATCAAACAAACATAAAAACAATAAAAAAACAGACCCTCTTCAACAAACCAACACCACCAAGGACTTCACTAACCTACCACCTCCACCACCACCTCCTACAACACTATTTATGATCCAAAAACTTCCCAAAGGTCACTCCTGCCTCGGTGACCTTTGGGGGTTAACACTGCCCACTAGTCTGGATCTGGCGAGAAAACTGCCCCCACCCAAAGGTCACTTGTTGGGTGTCACAAAGCGCCTGCTGGGTGATTTAGGTGAGTCTTCCCCCGCCCTCCCCCATCCCCCCTCTCCAACCCAGGGTCACAGTGTGTAAGGTTAAGGCGTTTGAATTTTAATTTAGTTGATGATGATATAATGCAGAAGATGAGGAGGAGGAGGAGGAGGAAGAGGAAGAGGAGGAGGAGGAGGAGGAGGAGGAGGAGGAGGAGGAGGAGAAGGAAAAAAGAAGAACAAGAACAAGAAGGCTAGATTACGTTAGGTTACGTTAGCTTAGGTTAGGGTAGATTAGGTTAAGTTTGGTTAGGTCTGGTCAGGTTACATTATGCATGAAGGTATTCATTTATATGTATATTTATAATCTACAGGATCGTTTATGGCCAGTCAAAGGCTTCTAGAAAAGATAAATACATAGAAGATATCACTAATGGCCAATTATCCCTATTTAGTGTAACATACAGTATATATTAGGTGGAGTTCCGCTTTCATTTGTTTGTTTTCGTATTATTTAAGTCATTTATTTGTTAACATTTAGCTTAGAATAAGTAAATATTATACAAAACAAAACACTGAAAAACTCACAAGTGAATTTGTAACATATAATCAAGTCGAGATAATTTTACCAATACCACGTGCTGGTCAAGCTCCGAAAGAGTTGTCCGGGGGTCTAGCTAACCTCTGGTCGGGGCTTGACCAGCACGAAAAAAAAAAAAAAAAAAATTTTACTAAACGTGATTTTGGCAACCTGTGGTGTAATAGTCAGCATGCTCGCCTTCCGAGCCAGTGGACCCCTGTTCGATTCCCGGACGGAGTGAAACTATGAGCATTTTTTTTTACGACATTTTGCTTTCTATTTACCAGTACTGTAAATGGGAACCTAGATGTTAATCGATTTGCGGATCTTATTCTGGAATAATGGTTAGCCAGTGCAGTTGCCGAGTTGTCCGGTCTTCTTGGACTATTCATTGAAACTGGGTCATACATCTCGTTATCTTAGGGTGTGGTTGTGGTGTTGGCGACAGATTCTAACACCTTAAACAAATTCACGCCTAGGTTGCTCTAGAGCCGGCCATCCCCGTACACAAAGGGCAACCATTATTGTTACGTGCGTAATATTACCATCACTACCACAACCAGCATTATCACTACTATTGTCATCTTCTCAACTATCATCATTCCTTCCCTCTTCCTCCTCCTGCCTCCATATTTTAATAATTATCGTCTCAATTATTATTATTATCATCATTATTTATATTATTACCGTATTATTATTATTATTATTATTATTATTATTATTATTATTATTATTAGTATTATTAACAATACAACATGTGGCTGGAACAACAGTAGAAATTAGAAATAAGATAAAAAGTTGTATTAAATTAACAATTAAAACACAAACAAGAACCACAGGTACAAGTCGATCAGTTTTTTATCATAAGAGAGAGCGAGAGAGAGAGAGAGAGTCCCTGGCTCACTGTTACGTTATGACAAAGTTGTTGGTAAATATATGGTATGGAAATTGTGTTGACTCTCTCTCTCTCTCTCTCTCTCTCTCTCTCTCTCTCTCTCTCTCTCACTCACACACCAACCACAAACAAACAACACATCACAAACAAACAAGCAAGCAACAACACAACACAAACAATAATGACACCACAAAAAACATCATTCTAAAAAACAAACAATAAAACAAACAAAAACAATAAAACAAACAAACATACCAACAAACAATCAAACAAACAAACAATAAAACAAACAAAAACAATAAAATGAACAAACATACATAAAAACAATCAAACAAACATAAAAACAATAAAAAAACAGACCCTCTTCAACAAACCACCACCACCAAGGACTTCACAAACCTCCCACCTCCACCACCACCTCCACCACCACCTCCTACAACACTATTTATAATCCCAAAACTTCCCAAAGGTCACTCCTGCCTCGGGGACCTTTGGGGGTTAACACTGCCCACTGGTCTAGATCTGGCGAGAAAACTGCCCCCACCCAAAGGTCACTTGTTGGGTGTCACAAAGCGCCTGCTGGGTGATTTAGGTGAGTCTTCCCCCGCCCTCCCCCATCCCAGGGTCACAGTGTGTAAGGTTAAGGCGTTTGAATTTTAATTTAGTTGATGATGATATAATGCAGAGGAGAAGGAGAAGGAGAAGAAGAAGAAGAAGAAGAAGAAGAAGGAGGGAGGAGAAGGAGGAGGAGGAGAGGAGGAGGAGGAGGAGGAGGAGGAGGAGGAGGAGAGAGACAGAACAAAGAAGAACAAGAACAAGAACAAGAAGAACAAGAACAAGAACAAGAAGAAGGCTAGATTACGTTATGTTACGTTAGGTTAGGTTAGGCTAGATTAGGTTAAGTTAGGTTAGGTCTGGTCAGGTTACATTATGCATGAAGGTATTCATTTATATGTATACTTATGATCTACAGGATCGTTTATAGCCAGTCAAAAGCTTCCAGAAAAGATTAATACATAGAAGTTATCACTAATGGCCAATTATCCCTATTTAGTGTAACATACAGTATATATTAGGTGGAGTTCCGCTTTTATTTGTTTGTTTTCATATTATTTAAGTCATTTATTTGTTAACATTTAGCTTAGAATAAGTAAATATTATACAAAACAAAACATTGAAAAACTCACAAGTGAATTTGAAACATATAATCAAGTCGAGATAATAATACCAATACCACGTGCTGGTCAAGCTCAAAAAAAGAGTTGTCCGGGGGTCTAGCTAACCTCTGGTCGGGGCTTGACCAGCACGAAAAAAAAAAAAATTTTTTTACTAAACGTGATTTTGGCAACCTGTGGTGTAATAGTCAGCATGCTCGCCTTGCAAGGGAGTGGACCCCTGTTCGATTCCCGGACAGAGTGAAACTATGAGCATTTTTTTTACGTCATTTGGCTTTCTATTTACCAGTAAATGGGAAGCTGGATGTTAATCGATTTGCGGATTTTATTCTGGAATAATGGTTAGCCAGTGCAGTTGCAGACTTGTCCGGTCTTCTCGGACTATTCATTGAAACTGGGTCATACAACTCGTTAACTTAGGGTGTGGTTGTGGTGTTGGCGACAGATTCTAACACCTTAAACAAATTCACGCCTAGGTTGCTCTAGAGCCGGCCATCCTCGTACACGAAGGGCAACCATTATTGTTACGTGTATAATATTACCATCACTACCACAACCAGCATTATCACTACTATTGTCATCTTCTCAACTATCATCATTCCTTCCCTCTTCCTCCTCCTGCCTCCATATTTTAATAATTATCATCTCAATTATTATTATTATCATCATTATTTTTATAATTATTATTACCGTATTATTATTATTATTATTATTATTATTATTATTATTAACAATACAACATGTGGCTGGAACAACAGTAGAAATTAGAAATAAGATAAAAAGTTGTATTAAATTAACAATTAAAACACAAACAAGAACCACAGGTACAAGTCGATCAGTTTTTTATCATGAGAGAGAGAGAGAGAGAGAGAGAGAGAGAGAGAGAGAGTCCCTGGCTCACTGTTACGTTATGACAAAGTTGTTGGGAAATATATGGTATGGAAACTGTATTGATACTCTCTCTCTCTCTCTCTCTCTCTCTCTGTGTCTCTCTCTCTCTCTCACACACACACCAACCACAAACAAACAACATATCACAAACAAACAAGCAAGCAACAACACAACACAAACAATAATGACACCACAAAAAACATCATTTTAAAAAACAAACAATAAAACAAACATAAGAACAATAAAACAAACAAACAAACATACCAACAAACAAAAATCAAACAAACAAACAATCAAACAAACAATAAAACGAACAAACGAAGAATAAAACAAAACAAACAAACAACAAACAAACAAACAAAATATAACAGACAAACAATAAATAAAACAAAAACACAAACTTTCAAACAATAAAACAAACAAACACACATAAAAACAATCAAACAAACAAAAAAACAAAAAAAACAGACACCTCTTCAACAAACCACCACCACCAAGGACTTCACTAACCTACCACCTCCACCACCACCTCCTACAACACTATTTATAATCCCAAAACTTCCCAAAGGTCACTCCTGCCTCGGTGACCTTTGGGGATTAACACTGCCCACTGGTCTAGATCTGGCGAGAAAACTGCCCCCACCCAAAGGTCACTTGTTGGGTGTAACAAAGCGCCTGCTGGGTGATTTAGGTGAGTCTTCCCCCGCCCTCCCCCATCCCCCCTCTCCAACCCAGGGTCACAGTGTGTAAGGTTAAGGCGTTTGAATTTTAATTTAGTTGATGATGATATAAAGCAGAGGAGGCGGAGGCCAACAACAACAACAACAAAAACAACAACAACAACAACAACAACAACAAGGCTAGATTACGTTAGATTACGTTAGGTTACGTTAGGTTACGTTAGGTTAGGTTAGGCTAGATTAGGTTAAGTTAGATTAGGTCTGGTCAGGTTACATTATGCATGAAGGTATTCATTTATATGTATATTTATGATCTACAGGATCGTTTATGGCCAGTCAAAAGCTTCCAGAAAAGATAAATACATAGAAGTTATCACTAATGGCCAATTATCCCTATTTAGTGTAACATACAGTATATATTAGGTGGAGTTCCGCTTTTATTTGTTTGTTTTCGTATTATTTAAGTCATTTATTTGTTAACATTTAGCTTAGAATAAGTAAATATTATACAAAACAAAACATTGAAAAATTCACAAGTGAATTTGAATCATATAATCAAGTCGAGATAATAATACCAATACCACGTGCTGGTCAAGCTCCGAAAGAGTTGTCCGGGGGTCTAGCTAACCTCTGGTCGGGGCTTGACCAGCACGAAAAAAAAAAAATTTTTTTTTTACTAAACGTGATTTTGGCAACCTGTGGTGTAATAGTCAGCATGCTCGCCTTGCAAGCGAGTGGACCCCTGTTCGATTCCCGGACAGAGTGAAACTATGAGCATTTTTTTTTACGTCATTTGGCTCTCTATTTACCAGTAAATGGGAACCTGGATGTTAATCGATTTGCGGATCTTATTCTGGAATAATGGTTAGCCAGTGCAGTTGCCGAGTTGTCCGGTCTTCTCAGACTATTCATTGAAACTGCGTCATACAACTCGTTAACTTAGGGTGTGGTTGTGGTGTTGGCGACAGATTCTAACACCTTAAACAAATTCACGGCTAGGTTGCTCTAGAGCCGGCCATCCTCGTACACGAAGGGTAACCATTATTGTTACGTGTATAATATTACCATCACTACCACAACCAGCATTATCACTACTATTGTCATCTTCTCAACTATCATCATTCCTTCCCTCTTCCTCCTCCTGCCTCCATATTTTAATAATTATCGTCTCAATTATTATCATCATTATTTTTATTATTATTATTACCATATTATTATTCTTATTCTTATTATTATTATTATTATTATTGTTATTATTATTATTATTAACAACACAACATGTGGCTGGAACAACAGTAGAAATTAGAAATGATAAAAAGTTGTATTAAATTAACAATTAAAACACAAACAACAACCGCAGGTACAAGTCGATCAGTTTTTTATCATGAGAGAGAGAGAGAGAGAGAGAGTCCGTGGCTCACTGTTACGTATGACAAAGTTGTTGGTAAATATATGGTATGGAAATTGTGTTGATACTCTCTCTCTCTCTCTCTCTCTCTCTCTCTCGCTCTTTCTCTCTCTCTGTGTCTCTCTCTCTCTCTCTCTCTCACACACACACCAACCACAAACAAACAACACATCACAAACAAACAAGCAGGCAACAACACAACACAAACAATAATGGCACCACAAATAACATCATTCAAAAAACAAACAATAAAACAAACAAACAAACATACCAACAAACAATAAAACAAACAAACAAACAATCAAACAAACAAACAATAAAACGAACAAACGAAGAATAAAACAAAAGAAACAACAAACAAACAAACAAAATATACCAGACAAACAATAAATAAAACAAACAAACAAACAAACAAACAAACAATAAAACAAACAAACATACATAAAACAAACAAACAAACAAACAATAAAATAAACAAACATACATAAAACAATCAAACAAACATAAAAACTAAAAAAAAACAGACCCTCTTCAACAAACCACCACCACCAAGGACTTCACTAACCTACCACCTCCACCACCACCTCCTACAACACTATTTATAATCCCAAAAATTCCCAAAGGTCACTCCTGCCTCGGTGACCTTTGGGGGTTAACACTGCCCACTGGTCTAGATCTGGCGAAAAAACTGCCCCCACCCAAAGGTCACTTGTTGGGTGTCACAAAGCGCCTGCTGGGTGATTTAAGTGAGTCTTCCCCTGCCCTCCCCCATCCCCCTCTCCAACCCAGGGTCACAGTGTGTAAGGTTAAGGCGTTTGAATTTTAATTTAGTTGATGATGATATAAAGCAGACAACAACAACAACAACAACAACAACAACAACAACAACAACAACAACAACAACAACAACAACAACAACAACAACAA